>NW_024466375.1:0-2334 GCF_017591425.1 Ochotona curzoniae | reverse complement strand
CTATTTTTTGTTAAGATTTATTTATTTTTTATTCATTTATTTATTCTTACAGACTATTTATTTTGCATTTTAAAATGTTTTAATTTTTTCCTCATTGAAGATAGCTTACTGCAACATCCTGTCTTTGAAATAAAAGATCCAAAAGCAAAACAAGCCAAAAGCAAAGAAAACGTGAAGCCAATAACATGGAGCCAACAAGGCTCAAGCTGAGCAATTTACGAAGCCTGGAAGACAAGTAGGAGATTTCCTTTTTGGCAGTTCTTTTCTTAGGACTCTGTAAGATTTGGCAGGAAGACTTTTTGTAAGCTCATGGTTGTGCTGTTTAAACATGGGGAGAGGAAAAGAGATATTGAGATCTCTACTGGGAAGAGAGATGGATATTGAGAAAAGCCTAAGGGTTTCTGTGTGCACTTGGGGTCGTTTGTTCTTTTTCAGCTGAACTCTCTCCTGTGGTTGCAGGATGACTAAAGACATGCTTACTACCGCAATATCAAGGGGCAGGACGAAACAGCAAATGAGTTCCAGCTGATGGGGTCCGTGTCAGCCCCACTGATGGCACCGGAGGCCACCTGGGCACCCAAGGTCCCACGGGGTGATTCACAGGCTGCAAGCGGGGCTAGCCCTTCCTCCCTGTTCTCTCCTCGGTAAGGGAACTCAGCTCTCACAGAATTCAGGGTGAGAGGCGCAAAGCACATTTGCTTTTGTTCTGCTTGCTTTTGGTACTGTTTCTATGTCACATGTTCCTATGATTCTATTTTTTTTTTTTGGCATTATAGTTGAAGAATTATAAAATCTGTCATCTTAATACATTGGGCCCAATTTATAATCATCTGATTTTTTTTTTTAAAGCCACATTTTCGGGCCCGGCGCGGTGGCGCAAGTGGTTAAGGTCCTCGCCTTGCAAGCCCAGGATCCCATATGGGGGCAAGTTCTAATCCCGGCAGCCCCGCTTCCCTTCCAGCTCCCTGCCTGTGGCCCAGGAAAGCAGTCGAGGACAGCCCAAAGCTTTGGGCCCCTGCACCCACGTGGGAGACCCAGAAGAGGCTCCTGGCTTTGGATCTGCATAGCATCGGCCGTTGTGCTCACTTGGGGAGTGAATCATCGGATGGAAGATTTTTCTCTCTGTCTCTCCTCTCTGTATATCCGCCTTTCCAATAAAAAAAATAATAATAAAAATAAATCTTAAAAAAAAAAGCCACATTTTCTAGTTTGGGTTTGGGCATTTGAGAAAATAAAGAAACTTCTTTCTGCTTATCCTTGCTGTTTGACCCTCTGCAATCCCTGAACCCTGCAAATGAATGCATCCAGCAATATCCATCATTAAGGGATGCCTGAACTAAATTTCATTCTGCCATAGTGGATCAATATTTTCTGATTGTTTTTCTCAAGGAAAATATCCCCAAAATGAAAATATACAAACAGATGCACAGATGGATCAAACAAACAAAACTCAGACATAGATTACACATTGTTAACCCAAACGGAAATCCACCTGGGTAGGAGGTACAGGGCACATTTCTCATGTGTAGGCTCAGGCATCCCATGGCTGGGTGTGCACAGCTGTCCACTGATGAACCTCGGCAGTCCATCTCAGTTCAGAGACAGGAGCATCTTTGGGCTTCGTTAGCCAAACATGCCCAGGTAGAGCTGCTTCTCTTTCCTATAGTAGCTGCTGAGCTCTTCCTGTGTCAGCTACAGGTACCGCCGGACATTGGCATCTTTGGGCTGCCAACTGATGGCAGCTAGGAAATAGTGCCGAACCTGTTGGTAGTCTTGCAGATGGAAGAAGGCCGCTCCAGCCTGATACAAGGCCTTGGCATTGTCAGGATGCTGTTCCAGCACCTTCTTACTGTACTCTCTCACTTGTTCATAGTTCACTGGCTCCATCTGAAGCAGGCAGGCCACCAGGTTGTTGTAGTAGTCAGTCTGCATGGTGTGCAGCACGCTCTCCTGCTCGGGCATGAGAGCCAGGCCCTGTGGCCCCAGGTCAGCTATCGGGGAGGGCAGACTCGAGTCCAGGCCCCACAGCTTCAGCAGGGCTCAGTGGTACCTACTCATGGCCTCTCGGTACTTCCCTTCCTGGTACCGCTGGTTCCCTTCCTCCTTATACAGCCCAGCCTACCGCAGGTGCACTGCCATGCCTCGCTGCAAGCTCGGGGACCAGAGGGGAGAGACCCCTCGGCCCAGGTGGGCAGCTATCCCTGGGGAAGGGAGCCTCCTCTCTCGTGCAGGATGTCAGAATCCCCAGTGGTTCAAGGAACTAGGCAGCGAAAGATTGCTGGAACCTGAGGCCAACGCTTAAGTGATCTCCTCAGGAGAGATTGATTTCTTTCC
>NW_024466374.1:0-3701 GCF_017591425.1 Ochotona curzoniae | reverse complement strand
ATACACCTGAACTGGTCAACTCTAGACAGTAACACTCAGAATGTTGTAATCAGAACACAAGCACGGGACAACTTGTGCAGGAAAGGGCTGAAAAGTCTGTTAAAGGTAAAACCCAGAAAGGCACCATTGAGAGAATGAAGCTATGGGCAATAGAGAGGAGAAATACACGTCATACCTCTGAAAAAGAAGTAACTGGTGCAAACAAGTTGTTTGAAGAATTGTTTGTTTTTATTGGCGAGTTGTAATTACACAGAGAATGAGAGAGACAAACAAAGATCTTCCATCCACTGGTTCACTCCCCAAGTGTCCAAAATGGCTGGAGCTGAGCCAACCGAAGCCAGGAGACAGGAGCTTCCTCCAGGTCTCTCAATAGGTGCAGGGACCCAAGGCTTTGGGCCACAAGCTGGGAGTTGGAACAGAAGAGGAGCAGCCGCTGGGACAGGAACTGGTACCCATATGGGATCCCAGTGAATGCAAGGTGAGGACTTTAGCCACTAAGCTACTGCAATGGGCCTCTGAAAATCAACTAAAAAAAAAAAAAAACTGCTCATTTTTATGTGAAAGACAGAGTTCCAGAAAAAGAGAGCAAGAGATCTTCCATTCACTGGTTTACTCCTCAAGTGGCCTCAACGGCCGGTGCTGAGCCTACCCAAAGCCAGGAGCCTGGAGCCTCTTCTGGGTCTCTGACCTGGGTGCAGGGTCCAAGGCTTTGAGTCATGCTTCTCGGCCTTCTCAGGCCATGAGCACAGAACTGGAAAGGAAGTGGAACTGCTGGGATACAAACCTGCAGATGGAGCATTAGTCTGAATTGCCACTGTGCTGGACCCCTGTAAATCAGTTTTTGAACAGATGGATTGATTGATTGATTTGAAAGACAGAGAAGGAAGGAGAGAGAGCTTTTGCCCACTGATTGGTTCCAAAGTGGCTGCAGTGGGCATGTCTTAGGCTTACAGGTAGGCCTTAGGCCTCAGGTTTAGGCTTATGGGTCTCCCTTTCCGAAGGACCTGCCATGTTGGAAGGACTTGCCAAGTAGGAAGTTGGGTTCGCAGGCAACACTTCACCCTGGATACCTCCTTTTCCTGACCACTGCTGAGCCCTGGTGGAGCTTCCATCTTCTCCTGACCATCCCTTGCCACAGGGCTGTAGCCCTGACCATGCTCCTGGCACACACCATAAGACCCTGCCTGGACATGACAGGTAGCGTGGGCCCTGCATGGACACAAGCAACCCAGGAACAGGGGACAAGCATGAGCAAGAACCGGGAGCATGGGCCAGGCATGTACACAAACTGCGTGAGGGAGAGAGGTGTGGACACAATCTGGGCCGTGGGCCAGACATGGACATGACACGGGAGTGCAGACCTCACGTGGACAGGAACCAAGTGCGCAGACACCTTGTTGACATGCCTTGAGTGTGTGAACCCCTGCATGGACACGACCCAGGACCCAGAGTCCCTGGACACCATGCATGCAGGGTGCCAGTGAAAACCCGGAGCCAGGTCCGGACCAGATCAGCACCTGCCCGCCAGCCTGCAAGCCCGCTGGTGGCCCATGGGGCTTGCTCAGCCTGCCCCACAGCCGCCTGCTCTCTCGGGCCGAGTCTGCAGAGTGTCCAGGCCAGATGCCAGCACCACCGCCTAGGCCTCCTACCTGCTGGCCAGGGAGACCTCAGTCAGTCCACTCCAGGACTCCAGCCTTGGAAGTGACCTAGGCCAGGCGGCTGTGGAGTTTGCGCCCCCTGGTGGCCTGGGGGAGAGGCGCAGGACTCCAAGGTGTCCCAGATGACCTGCAAGGTCAGATATACAGATAGGAGAAAAGGAGCAGAGAGGAAGATCTTCTGTCCAATGATTCACTCCCCAAGTGACCACAACGGCCAGTGCTGCACCCATCCAAAGCCAGGAGCCAGGAACTTCCTCTGGGTCTCCCACGCAACTGCAGGCTACCAAGGCTTTGGGCCATCCTCCACTGGTTTCCCAGGCCACAAGCAGGGAGATGGAGAGGATGTGGAGCTGTTGGGATTAGAACTGGCACCCATATGGGATCCAGGTGCTTTCAAGGGGAGGACTTTAGCCACTAGGCCACCACGCCGGGCCCAGCCCTTTCTTCCAGGAGATGGAGAATGTGCTGTGGGTACCCACGCTGCTGGAACACCAAGGCACAGGGTCCAGGGCAAAGGCTGAGTGGCTATCGCCTCCCCTTGCAAGCGCCAAGGTCTCCTACAGTCACAGGTTCGAGTTCTGGATGCTCTACTACCCATCCAACTTCCTGCTTGTGGCCTGGGAAAGCAGTGCAGGATGACTCCAGTGCTTGGGACCCTGCACCTGCATGGGAGACCAGGAGGAAACTCCTAGTTCCTAGGTCAGCACAGGCAGTTGCGGCTAATTGGTTAGTAAAACAGTGGATCATTGATCTCTCTCTCTTTGTAGAATTCTTTTTTTTTTCAAATAAAAGTAAACATCTTAATAAATTGATCTGCAGGGTCCTAGCATCGTAGCTTAATGCCTAAAGTCCTTAGCTTGCATTCACTGAGATCCCCTATGGGCATCATTTCCTGTCCCAGCTGCTCCCCTTCCCTTCCAAATTCCTGCCTGTGGCCTGGGATAGCAGTGGAAGATGGCCCCGATCCTTGGAACACTGCACCCATGTGGGAGACCCAGGACAAGCTCCTGGCTTCTTGTGGACACTCGGGAAGTGAATCAGTGGACTGAAGATCTTTCTTTGTCTCTCTCCTTCTCTGTATAAATATGACTCTCAAATAAAAACAAACAAAACTTTAAAGATTGATTTGTAGCAATTACTTCTTTGTCACAGGTATGGCATGCAGTTTTTTCTTCTCTTTTGACCAGACTTTCATTCTCTCGATGGCATATTCCCCGACACAGAAACCTGCAGAAGGAGGATAAGCTGATTCACTGCCGTGCAGGGTCCTGTAAATCAACTTTTTAAACACATGTATTAATTGATTGATTGATTGATTTGAAATACAGAGTGAGGGGAAGAGAGAGAGCTTTCACCTATTGATTGGTTCCAAAGAGGCCACAGCATGAATGTCTGCACCAGGCTGAAGCCAGGAGCCACAGCTCAACTAGCTATTCCACTGCCACCACCCTGCCCATGCTTCCTTTCACAAAGCAAACTGTGTCCCAGAAATGAGTTTACACTAGAGCTCAGTGCAATAGCCTAGTGGCTAAATCCTCTATTTGAAATGTCAGCTCTTCAAGCAGAAGCTTAACATAATATACCATAATGTCAATCCCACATGTTATAAGGGGGAAATGTATCTGAGTTACTCACTTCCACTTCCTGTGACAAATACCATTGCTCAGCTGAGCTTGGCAGGTCACAGGCCATATTGGCAGACTAAGTTGGACTGGCTGCAGCCGCACAGAAAATGGAGGCTTGGGCCCTGCATGAAAGCATAATGGTTAAGGTCCTTGCCTTGAATGCGCCGGGATCCTCTATGGGCACTGGTTCTAAATCCAGTGGCTCTACTTCCCATCCAGCTCCCTGCAGCCTGGGAAAGCAGGCAAGGATGGCCCAAAGCCCTGGGACCCAGCACCCGTGTAGGAGACCTGAAGGATGTTCCTGGCTCCTGGCTTGGGATGGGCGCAGCACTGGCCGTTATGGTCACTTGGGGAGTGAATCATTGGACAGAACATCTTCTCTGTCTCTCCTCCTCTCTCTAGATCTGCCTTTCCAATA
>NW_024466373.1:0-21035 GCF_017591425.1 Ochotona curzoniae | reverse complement strand
TGTTGAATGCCACACGTGGTGGCCTAAAGATGGTGCCTGGAGGAGATAAACACGTCAGCAGAAGTAGCTCCTGTCACGTACTTTAGAAATCATTGTGCTCCTGTCACGTACTTTGGGAAGTAATGCGCAGGCGCTTGCACATGTGCCAAGGGCCGACACGTGAGCAGCAGTGTGATCGGCACGTGCACAGGCCTCTTGCCCTATTCGAACTGCAGGATTGGCGTGTGGTCTAGAGGCTCACCAATAAGCTGCCACTTGGGCGGAGCCTTCCCCGATAAGAGCGAGAGCACAAGCTGGGTCGGGGCCTTCCTCTTCATCATCTTGGTGTGCACAATAAAGACTACCGCGGAAGACTTCACTGGCGTCTGCCTCTTATTGTGGGTCAATAGGAACGTGGGCGCGACAACTGGTGCCGAAACCCGGGAAATTTCGGGACCTAGAGGAAGGCCCCCCGTGCCATACGGGGAGAAGTCAGAACCACGGCCATAAGTAGGTAAGGAGCTCTGAGAGGGAGGCGTTACTGGGCTTGAGAAATTTAACCCAGAGACATGGGGGCGCAGACTTCCTTGATTAAGCCTTTACAGGCAGTTTTGAAGGCGCGCAACTTAAAGGTTGATGAATGCACACTAGAAGGCTTTATCAAAGAAATAGATCGTCATGCGCCCTGGTATGTGATTTCCGGATCATGGACTCCGTGGTCCTGGGAGAAACTCGGTAAAGATTTACAGAGGGCTAAGGAGTGTGTCCGTTTGAGTCCGGGAGTTATGCCGCTATGGAGATTGATTTGTGCATGTTTAGAAGTCGACCGGTGCAAACAAGCTGTGACTCAGGGTCGAGATTGCCTTCAACTAGCCCAAGATAACCTCTCAGAAACAGAGCGGGAGGAGAGAGTTGGTACCAAGCTTAAACAAGAGAAGGGAGACATGAAAAATGAGAAAAACGATAAAAATGCCCATAGTCAAGAGAAAAAATCTTCCCTTTACCCAATATCGGAGTTAGAGAAGTTAAAAGTAGCTTCCTCTACCTCAGATACAGAATCTTTAGACTCAGAGGAAGAGTGTAGACCAAGAAAAGATTATAATAGAAAAAGGAGAGGTGAGAAAGACTCCAGGGAACGCGAGGCCCAGGAGGGACGTTATGGCCCCTCCTCCCGCAATGGGCAGGGCCAAGAGTCACCTGCAACTCCGGCGCCTTCAGCACCCCCCCTAGGTTTTTAATAGCGGCCATTGGTATGCAGCTGCCCATACCTTGGAAAACAGCCGAACCGGTTTGGGTTCCCCAATGGCCGTTATCATTTGAGAAATGCCAAGCTGCTCAACAATTATTTCAGGAACAATTACATTTGGGACATTTAGAGCCCTCTGTTTCTCCTTGGAATACTCCTATCTTTGTTATCAAAAAGAAATCAGGAAAGTGGCGCCTTTTGCATGATTTAAGAGCTGTAAATGCACAGATGCAATGTTTTGGTCCCGTTCAAAGGGGCCTCCCAATTTTGTCATCCCTCCCTAAACACTGGCCATTATTAGTGATTGATTTAAAAGATTGCTTTTTTTCTATACCATTAGCATTACAAGATAGGGAGAGGTTTGCTTTTACTATTCCCTTTGTTAATCATGAAGAGCCGGATAAGCATTATCAATGGAAAGTATTGCCTCAGGGAATGGCTAATAGCCCCACCATGTGTCAGCTTTATTTTGCCCAAGTGTTACAGCTGGTACGAGATCGGTTTCCAACAGCTCGTATTGTCCACTATATGAACGATATTCTAATTTGTGCCCAAAACCAAGACCAGTTATTACAAATTTATGTTGATTTGAAGCGGGCTTTACAGAATTATGGCCTTATAGTTTCAGCCGAGAAGGTTCAAATGCAGCAGGTAAAAGCCTTTTTAGGATCTTTAATCACAGAAACATATGTTAGGCCTCAAAAGATAAGTCTTAAAATTTCTCATTTGCAAACACTGAATGATTTTCAAAAATTAGCGGGGGATATTAATTGGTTACGACCCTTCCTCAAGATCTCTTCTCAGGAGTTAAAGCCCCTGTTCGCCCTACTTGAAGGCGATTCTGATCTTGCCTCCTGACGAACACTCACCCCTGAAGCACAACAGGTCTTAGTGAAAGTTCAAGAGGCCATAGAGAAGGCTCAATTAGTTCGCCTAGATCAAGATCAGCCTTTTGAATTATGTGTGCTAGCTACAGAGATTTTCCCCACTGCTGTGTTATGGCAACAAGGCCCATTGCTTTGGATCCATTCTCAGGTTTCTCAGATTAAGTCTATTCAATGGTATCCATCTGTAGTCACGTCAATAGTGTTTAAAGGGTTAAAATTAGCCTTAATTCATTTTGGGAATCATCCAGACCATATAATAATCCCCTGTACTGTCCAAAAATTACAAGTGCTGAGTGGGTGTAGCAATGAGTGGTCCATCTTAATGTTTACCTATCAAGGAGTTTTTGATAATCATTTTCCAAAACACCCATTATTACAATTTTTACAGCGACATCCTGTGGTTTTTCCAGAGAAAACCAGCTCTCATCCTCTTACTGGTGCTTTGACAGTTTTCACTGACGGCTACTCGACAGGAGCTGGATCCCTGGTTGCCAAAGAGAAGATAATAACCAAGTCCTTTTCAACAGTCTCTCCTCAGAGAGTGGAATGTCATATGGTGCTTCTTGCCCTACAAACCTTTTCAGAGCCCTTGAATATTGTTTCTGATTCCCTATATGTGGTGAATGCGGTGAATGTTTTAGAGGCCGCTGGCTTTATTTCAGAGTCCAGCCCGGTGGCAGATCTTTTTAAACAAATTCAACAGTCCATTTGGCATAGAAACTACCCCTTTTATATAACCCATATTCGAGCCCATTCAGGTCTACCAGGACCATTAACTAGAGGAAATGCTCTTGCAGATGCCGCCACCAGGACTCAGGTTATGATGATGCTCGTGTCTCCACCATCCTCAGAGGAGAAGGCCCGCCAATTCCATTCACAGTTTCATGTTTCAGCCCAGACCCTTAGATTTCAATTTGGGATTACTAGAAAAGAGGCACGCCAGATTGTTCTCGATTGTCCCGCCTGCTGCGAATTTAGGCCTGTTCCGCATGAAGGGGTTAACCCCAGAGGTTTGAGGCCTAATCAATTATGGCAGATGGACATGACACAAATCCCCTCCTTTGGGAAAAATCAATTTGTACATATATCTGTTGATTCCTTCTCGGGCATACTTTTTGCATCAGTACTAACCGGGGAAAAGGCTGTTCATGTAATCGAACATTGCCTAGAAGCATGGGCCGTGTGGGGTAAACCTGAATCTCAAAACTGATTATGGCCCTGCCTATACCTCGGTGAAATTTCACGCCTTTTGCAAACAGATGGGTGTGAAATTAATTACTGGTATACCATATAATCCACAAGGACAAGGAATAATTGAACGCGCTCATCGCACCATTAAAGAGTACATACAAAAACAGAGAACCGACTGGGACTCATTTGGCCTCACTAGCCATAGCCCTCAGGCCATTTTGGCCCTGGCCCTTTTTCCATTAATTTTTTACAGCTAGATGAGAAAGGCCTGAGCACCGCTGACTGGCATTCCCTTCCCTCTACTAAAGAACAGTCATGGGTTAAATGGAAGGATGTATTAGAAACTAAATGGAAAGGTCCAGACCCTGTAATAAGACAAGCTCGAGGAGCTATTTGTGTGTTTCCACAGGATGCTCCAGTCCCGATCTGGGTTCCGTCACGATTGACCCACAGCTGTCCAGGCCCGATTGAAGCAGCGCCTTCACAAGAGGATGAAGAGGACGTCGCCGAGGATGAGAATTGTGAATCCCTTTTGGGGTAATACCCTGTTAGTGCTAGTTGGGGTGCTGCTTCTATCCAGCTTAGCCATGACTGAGCATCGTTGGGGCATTCTAACTGCCTTTCCACGACCCCTGCCAGTTACCCATACGGCGGCTGTGTTTCCTCGCTTTTTTACCACAAATGAGACCCTTGATTTGCCATATTTGCCTATGGATCTGGAAGAGGCCAATGTTACAAGCTATAATTTGGATCTGAGTGGCTCCCTGTGTTTTCAGTTTTGGAGTGGCTCTGCCAGCGAGGATTATTCTTGTGTTACTTTTTCTCCGCAGGCAGCCGCGTGGGTAGATCAGCCAGAGTTAACCTGGACACATAAGCTAGATCAATGGCTTAGGCAAACTTTGTTGTCCACACAGTCGCCATCTACTGAGACCGCTCCTTTTGCCAATGCCACCATAATTTTCGGGGCTATGCCACTCCGCCATCTTAATAGAAATCTGACGATTCCATCACAGCCAAAATGGATGCCCCGTTGTTCCAGGCCCTATTCATCAAAACTTTTGAAACCATGGACCTCCTGTCAGTCCCCCATGGTTATGTGGGCCAGACGAGGCCAATACACTTTTTCTCCTGCTATGGGTACCTGGCGCAATGACTCCTATAGTGGCCTTAATTATACATATCAAAATCCAGTACAATCTATTTTTGTGAATCCCTGGCATCAGTGGCTTCTTTGTGGAATTAATGGATCTTGTACAGATTTGCAACCATTTTCAATGTTGAGAGGAGGCAAGATAATGCTCGCCAATGTTACCTGGAATTTTACGGAATTTTTTGAGACCTCATTAAATGTTACCAAAGAATTTAGGACAGAGAGTTTTGTTTCCACTCCAGTTTGTGTGATTCCTCTGTTTTTGTTCCTGCTGTTTAAATCTACGGGCCAACCAGTGTCGTCTTTGAATTGTTCTGAGAAATGGTGCAAATTGGCACAATGCTGGATTGCCACTGATGGCTGGGATGGAGCTGTTGTGATGCACATCCCGAGATGGCTTCCCTGGCCCGTGGACACCCCCACTGCTCTGACCCTATATCGCCAGAAGAGGGATTTTGGGATAACGGCCGCTCAGATAGCCGCTATTACCGTAGCTCTTGCAGCCTCCACTACGGCGGCCGTGGCCCTTTCCACCACTGTACAGACGGCCACTGACTTAAATAACATTTCTGCTGCTACAGCCCAAGCCTTACAAAATCAGGCCCACATTAATAGCCACCTAAAAGGGGGCCTGATGGTCTTGAACCAGAGAGTCAATCTGGTTCAGGACCAGGTCGACACCCTGTGGGAAGTAGCACAATTAGGCTGTCAATGGCGTCTTCCTGGCCTATGTGTGACATCGGTTCCTTTTGTTAATGGCTCACATGCTGCTAATTTGTCCAGATAACTGTCTAGTTATCTTTTAGGAAATTGGACCAAAGAGTTCGACGAAATTCAACAAGATCTAAGGATCGCGATCTTGCAGATTAATTCTACCAGAGTCGATCCTTCAATAGCATACTCCATGACAGACTGGATCAAAACAGCTGCGGCCTCTATACAGGAATGGGCGGGAGTGGGGGTCTTGCTCTCGCTCTTACGCGGCTGGTTGGCGCTTGCCCCTTTTTGCCTCTATCGCATAAGACAGAGGGCTGTTCAAGATCATATGATTATCCACCAGGCCCTTCTAGCCCTTCAAGAGGGTGCCTCCCCCCAGGCTTGGTTAACCATGCTCAATAATGAATAAGATCCAATGCACAGCCCTAGCACATCGAGCCGTCATGGCATTGCACCGAGTTGGGTGTGCACACAACCCTTATTCATTCAGGGTCAGCCCTTGCACTCCGCTGGGATTGCCCATTGCACGCGGAAGGGTGACCCATGTCAGCAGCATGACCTTTGCCGACTTTCTCTACAAACTGCTGCCAATGACGGGTAAGATGGCTAGGATGTCTCCACCTAAGACAGGAGGCCATTGGTATCTGACAATGATCTCCCTAGACGGGTAAAAGAGTATCCCTAGCCACAACCTAAGACAGGCTCTTTTTGTAAAGAAGAAAGGGGGAGATGTTGAATGCCACACGTGGTGGCCTAAAGATGGCGCCTGGCAGAGATAAACATGTCAGCAGGAGTAGCTCCTGTCACGTACTTTGGAAAGTATTGCGGAGGCGCTTGCACATGCGCCGAGGGCTGACGCGTAAGCAGCAGTGTGATCGGCGCGTGCACAGGCCTCTTGCCCTATCTGAACTGCAGGATTGGCGCGTGGTCTAGAGGATCACCAATAAGCCGCCACTTGGGCGGAGCCATCCCCAATAAGAGCGAGAGCATGAACTGGGTCGGGGCCTTCCTCTTCATCATCTTGGTGTGCACAATAAAGACTAACGCGGGAGACTTCACCCGTGTCTGCCTCTTATTCCAGGTCCATAGGAACGTGGGGGCGACAACCATCCAATGTTAGAAAATTTAAAATAAATAATACAAGGTTCAAATAAATGTTTTAGTAGGGTAATCCTTTCTAGTATGGTTGAGACGTTCCACAATATCTTGTCTTTGAGGATACTAGGCAGAGGGGCCTTAGATCTGAGCTACCAGGTTGCTTACTCTTATAGGGACAGTATAAAATGAAAACTGTCAATAATAGCTTTACAAAACATTTATCCCACAGGCCTACTGCTTGTTATAAATGGGACAGGAGTACCGGTTAATAATAAATGTATCAATTATGTAGTACATTTTGAAAACAGTCTACTAATAATTTAAACTATGCAAATTAAAGAAATCTGTGTAAGGCCTGGATGCTGGAGGTAATAGGAAGAGGGTCAGCTGGTGACTCTGAAGGAAGACTTTCCCGGGATTTCCTCTACATGCTTCCCAGGAAGCACTAAGGGGCGGTTTCTTGCACAGGGTCTCTGGTGACTGGCTTGTACTGATACTGCAGGACACTCCTGGCATGAAACCTGCCTTCTGGCATGCCCATGCCCAAGTGGCCACTGTCTGGCTGTTTGTGCTCCCAACTCCATGGCACTTTTGAGGGTTGGAAGTCAGTGTTGTCACATGGTCTGCCAGTCTTCGCTGGGTGTGGACCCTAAATCTGGGGTTCATCCATGTGGATCCCATTTCACTGGATGCACTGAGGACTTGCCACACTCAGGGGATGCTCTTTCAGTGAAATGTGACAGTTATGCACAAGGCCTTCCTCTATGGGTTGTGGGCAGGAACAGAGTGCATTGTGATGCTCCATCCTGTTCTGTTGGTATAAGCCATATTTTAAAAATATGTTTGTTTTAACGTTTATTTCATTTTTACTGAAAGTCCAATACAAACATTTATGGAGGGATAGAGATTTAGATCTTCTCTTCGTTGATTGACCCCCACCCCCCAAGCTACTGCAGCAGATGATGCAGAACTGATCTGAAGCCAGGAGCCAAATGTTCTTCCAGTTTTCCCATGTGTTTTCCGGATCCCAAGGCTTTGAGCCTTCTTGAATGCTTTCCCAGGGCACAAACAGGGAGTTGAATGGAAAGCAGATGTCCAGGATAGAAGCTGCATCATTATGAGATCTGGTCGTGTACAAGCTGAGGACTTAATCACACAGGCTACCACACCAGGCACTAAGAGATTTCTGTTTTAAGATGAATATTTTCCTTGACAAAGTAGATTTACAGAGAGAAAGAGAAGCAGATGGAAATGCCTTCCACTAGCTGACTCACTACCCTGATGCCCACAATGGCCTGAGCTGAGCTGATCCAAAACCAGAAGCCAGGAGCTTCTTTCAGGTCTCCAAGTGGGTTCAGGCCCTCATGGCTTTGCACCATTCCCAGCTGCTATCGCAGGCCACAAGCAGGGATCTCTATGGGAAGACGAGCATCTGAAATTTTATGTGGCTACAAAGGGATCCAAGCCTTTGTAATGCTAGGATTTAGCCACTGAGCTATTGTGTTGGAACTTGGGCCAGTTGTTGTTGTTGTTGTTATTCTTGTTATTTTATTGTAATTTGCCTGTGCACTTTTCCATGTGAACTTTCACGCTCACTGAAACTCCTATACATATCTCTTTAAAAGATAGATTGGTATTGTGAAAAAAAAAAAGCAAACACAAACAAACAAAAAATAAGATTTATTG
This sequence comes from Ochotona curzoniae, assembly GCF_017591425.1. Taxonomy (NCBI): domain Eukaryota; kingdom Metazoa; phylum Chordata; class Mammalia; order Lagomorpha; family Ochotonidae; genus Ochotona; species Ochotona curzoniae. The sequence continues at coordinate 13,081 of NW_024466373.1, read as the reverse complement.
GGTTCACCTCATTTAATACTATGCCTACTGATAGTGGTTGCATAGCAATCTAATTCGTACCTGTGGCTCTGCCATAACTTACGGGTGCTGGTTTGAATGCTGGCTGTTCCAGTTCTGACCCAGCTAAGTGACAATGCACCTAAGAAAGCAGTATCAAATGGCCTAAGTACTTGGGCTCTGCACTCCACATGGGAGACCAGAAGAAGCTCCACGCTCTGGGCTTCAGTTTGGCCTAGCCCTGACTATCAAAGTCACTTCTGTTGTGAACATATGAATGTAAGATCTCTGATTATGCCTTTGCAATCATTTTTATGAGAGGGTACACAAATATATAAGTGTATTTATGCACTGTATGAATGTATATGTACATCATTCGTATCAGATTTGTATCATAAATATACAGATATACACATTCCAAAATTCAGAAGTGTTGGGAGGACATGGAAGAGATCCCACTTTCTCTTAAGAAACCAATCAGAAGAGAAACATTGGAGTTTATGGATAGAGCACCTAACCTAGTCTGACCATGTCATCCTGCATATGCATCAGACATTCACTTTCTCCACCCTTTCAATGCTCTCTCCTTATGTGTGGATGAAAGCAAGATAAAAGTGATCAGCTTGGTCACCAGTGTGCAGGTATATGTGGGTTCTCCTGGAGCAGTGACCTGAGGGAAGGCCATGTTGGACTTTTACCAGATGTTTGATGATGATGATGACAGGATGGGCAGGACAGTAGGTGGAGGTATAGAGAAGCTTAAATAGTGTGTTGTAATGGGCCTGGGAGGAGTGTGTGGTCTCGCAGCTCCCACTGGAAGAACCTTAGGGGAGGGAAAATAGCTCCTATATGGGGAATAGGAGGATAGATGATTTGAGAGCAGCTGGAAGATTTGTGTGCTGGCATCAGCTTCAGTGATACGGGATGGTGGGCAGCAAGGATGTGTGTTTGTGCTGGTGAACAGCCATGATTGACTAGAGCTTGAGGGATTGGCCCTAAAGCCCTGGGGACCTGAAAATAGACACATTCTGCAGCGTCATTTCAGTGCCACCAAGACCACAGTGACACAGCACAGGGTGCCACTGTCCTCAGCTGTGAGCAGGTTCCACCCATGCACTTCTGTTTCTTAACTGCAGCGTAACCTGCTGATCCAGCCCCAGGGACTCTGAGACAGCAAGCCCAGGTATCCAGAACGTTGTTGTCAACTGTCTCTTACTTTTGTAACAGTGCCACAAAACCTCCCCTCTGTCACCTTCTTCCTGACACCTGGCTCATTTTTCATCAATGGCTCTGAAAGAACTTGTTTTCTTTTTTCTGCTGATGATTTATTTATGAGTCCAGCACAATAGTGCAATTTACTTAGCCTCTACCTCTAAATGCCAGGATCCCATATGGGTGCTGATTTGTGTTTCAGCTGCTGCAGTTGCAACCCAGCTCCCTGCTTGGGGCCTGGCAAAGCAGTGCATGATGTCACAAAGCAATGGAGCACTGCACTCATGTGGTAGACGAGGAAGAAACCCCTGGCTCCTGGCTTCAGCATCAGACCAGCCCAATTCTGGCTGTTGTAGCCATATGGGTAAATAATTGGTAGAAGGAACAAGTTTCTCTCTATCTCACCTTTTACCTATAAATCACGCTTTCCATCAAGTAAATAGTAAATATGTATTGCTTTATTATTTTATTTATTTATTTCAATTTTATTTTTAATTATTTTTTGCACATTCATTTATATTTATTGGAAATCCAGATACACAGAAAGGAGGAATGCCAGAGACAAATGTCTCCCATCCATTGACTTATTCCCCAAGTAGCCACGATGGGTGGATCTCAGTTGATTCAAAGTCAGGTGTGTGGAGCTTGTTCTTGGTCTCTTAAGTGGATACAGGCTCCAAGGCTTTGGGTCATCATCAACTATTTTCCCAAGCCACCAAAAGAGAGCTAAATGGGAAGCAGGCCTGCTTGCACACAAACTAAAACTTATAGAGATCCCAGTGTGCATAAGGAGAGGACTTTATTCCCTAGACTAATTCACTGAGGCTTCTACCTTATCTATTCAGATTTATTTTAAGGGTGAGGCTGATTTACAGAGAGAATAGAAGCAAAGAAATAGATCTCTGCCTACTGGCGCGCTCTCCAACTGTTTGAAATGACTGGAATTGAGTAAAACAGAAACCAGAAGCCAGGAGATTCTTCCAAGTCTCACACATAGAAGCAGGGTTTCAGTGACTTGGGCCATCCTCTGCTGCTTTCACAGACCACAGGCAGGAAGCTGTATTGCAAATGGAGCAGCTGTGAATTGGCACTCCTATAGGAGGCCAGTGTTGCGGATTGTGGCTTAACCTCTTGTGTTATAGTGTCATTGCTTGAATATATTTTCATGAGTGGGGTGTGTGTTAAGCTAAGCACTTGATATGCAAGGAAGTAAAAACAAAAACAAACAAAGAAACAAAAAGATGAAAAAGAAAAAGAAAAAGAAAAAGAATATAGTAAGGGGGTCAGATGTAAGCTTCACAAGGAAGAGATTCATGTCTAGTACTGAAATATCTGGTCTGACTCCCTGCTCTGGCTTCTAATTCCAACCCTGGCAAATGCAGCACCTGTGAGGGGATGTCATATAGTTCAGGTGACTGGGATCCAGAGAGCCAGGGTGAGTCCTTGATTGAGCACCTGACTCTCAGCTTCAGGCTGGCATGCTCCATGTGTTCTAGACCTTTTGGGTGATTACACAGCTAATGTAAATTTTCCGCTATCCTCACCTTAATACTAAGCACGTGAAATATCAAGCACCACCATCAAATTCCAGTCTTTCATTTTGCCTTTTTATTTAGTTTTATATGCAAAGTCAGTTATACAGAGGAAGAGAGAGAGAAATATCTTCAGTTTTTTGATTCACTTCCCGAGGTGGCCTCAGTGGCTGTAGTTGAGCCGATCTGAGCCAGGATTCAGAATCTCTTCTGGATGTCTCCTGTGTCTGCTGCCTCTCAAGGGTTTGCACTGTCCTAGATGGCTTTCCCGGGCCACAAGCATGGAGCTACATGGGAAAAAGGACCACCAACATTTGAACCAGAAGCTTTATGGAATCCTGGCCTATGCATACCAAGGTCTTCAGCATCTAGATTAGCGTGCCATGACCCGACTTCCAATCCGGAGTCACTATCATTAACTAGACAACTCTGCTTTGGACCTAACCCTATGGTGAACATATGAGATATCATTTTCAGAGTGAATTGATCTACTGCCTTAAAAAATCGAACTGAATTAGCACTAAAATTAAACAGAGTACAGGTCTGTAACATCTGACATACTGATCCAAGCTTCCTGCTAATGCACAGCATGGGCAGCATCAGGTGGTTGGCACAAGTCAATGGGCCCCTGCAACCCATGTGGGAAACCTAGATGAAGCCTGGTTTTTAATTTGGTCCTGGCCCAGCTCTGACTGTTCAAGTGTCTGAGGAGTGAACCAGCAAGTGGCAGAATTCTGGCATGTCTCTCCCTCTAACCAGTGGGTAATGTAGGATGTATCAGCCGTTGCTGTGACTTTCTCCATTTGTTCTTTGGGTGTTAAGAGTGTATGTAAATATTAGAATAGTAAAATGCTTGGTTAGCATAATATATTCGAATGCTATAATACAATGTTTCTGTTGGGCAGTGTGAGATTCCTTTGTGCTGAAATAGCTGCTACTTTGCTAGATCAGGAGGCTCCTGGGCTTTTCAAGGATTCCAGTTTAGCTATAAACCTGTTCTTTGTTGCCTTGCAACTTTGTGAACCCAATTATAGGCAGGTGAGGGTGTAATTCTTGTCTGTTCCCATGAGCAAGAGGAAGACAAGGATGTGAGAATGGGATGAGCCATAAACATCCTGGGTATGGGAATGGAACAGGCTGCCTGCCCTTGAAGGCCATGAAAATTAGCATGTCTGAGGTTATTACTTTGGATGTATTTCCCATCCTAAAGGGCCTATATGATCTTCTGTCTTGGGCTCATTCGTGGTCTGACCTGCACGCTTCATTGGCCTGTGGGTGCCAAGTATTATCTGACCCATTCACACGAGTGCAATAAACTCTCTTTGATGTTTACATTACCAGGGAGACCTTTCTTGTTCTTTAGGGGTTGACTAGCTCACACCATGACATCCGGGGACTTTAGCCCACTCTCTAACATTTGAGGGCCCATGAGACTCTCCAACCCTTTTAGAGTGACCAAATAGTTGACTGGCATCAGAGTTAAGTATTCTTTGAGGGCTCAGGTTAGACTCATGGGGAAGCAAGAATCTCCAAGGGGACTAGTGAGGCCCGAGGTACCCTACAGGACTTGAGTACCCTGGGGGGTGGGGAGAGAGAAGTTCCAAGAACCTCCACAGGACTTGATCACCCTGGAGTGGAATGAGTGGTGCTCCAGGAAAGTGAGTGAAGCTTTGAGGGAGTGAGCAAATATCCAGTGAATAGGCTTCAGGGGAGCAACTGAGGCTTCAGTGATGAGGTTTCAGGGGAGGTCCAGTGACCGCGTTGGGACTTGGCCATCCCAAGTAAGAAACATAAGAAAGACTTGCAGGGCAGGAGAAGGATTTCACCCTGGAGGAAGTCATTAAGCTCATTAATCATCCACAGTCCAAGTGCACACCATTTGAAGCACTCCCGATTGAGGATCCAGATCTTGAGAGTGGTGAGTGTGTGGAGGAGTGTGTGAGAAGGCACAGTTCAAGTGAGAGTTGGATTGTTGTGAAACATCGTGGGCTTGCTGTATTGCTGGTTCTAGTGTTCTGCATTTCTCTACCAGACTTGATTATTTATATTAGGGAAAAATGTGGGGCAGAGTTTAGTCAACCCCAACCCTCTGCTCATGAGCCATGTTTCAGATACAGAGGAGGGCTTGTAACATGGGTTTGGAAATCAAGAAGGGTAAGTTGACCACTCTCTGCTTTGTAGAATGGACCAAGATCCTGGTTAGCTGTCCCCCGGAGGAGTTATATTCCCAAGACCAGTCATAACCAGATTGGGGAGATAAGGACAGCTGGACGAGATTGCATATATTCTCCAATGACAGGATTTTGTAGGGAAACCTCCTAATTGGCTTAGATATTCCCCTTTAACATCGCAGAATGTACAAGTCATGCCTACCTCAGTACTCTCAGGCCAAGAGACTGGAGTAGGAAGAGATTGCTGCTCAAAAGCAGCCAGTTGTCCAGAAAGACTCTGCATTTTATCCTTCCCTAATAGATTTAGATTTTTAATGTCAGCCTATGGGGATGTGGGTGTGGGGGAGAGAATCCCCTCCCATATGTAGTCCCACTGCTTGCCCATGAGGGCAACTCTTCCTCAGAATGGGCCCCTTGCAAACCCTTGCTCTTGGGGCTGGCTGCTGCAGAGGGCAACCACAAACTCCTCCTGATGCAGATGACTCCAGAAGCGGCTGTACCCACTCTGCCACCACTGGTAGAGAAGAGGAGTTTGAGACCGTGACTCCAGAGAAGGGAAGTCTGCGAGTGACCCGATTGTTTGGGTAATTATGTTTCACTGTTGCCTGTGTGCACCATTGGGCAAGCAAGCAGGCCAGAGATGGGGTAAACTTATCAGTACTGGCTCTTTTCCTCCAGTGACTTCTAAAACTAGAAAACACAGAACACCGCACCCCCATTTCGAAAGACCTCAGAGTGTTAACTGACCTTGTGGAATCTATTATGGACACACACTACCCTATCTGTGATGATTGCCAGAAGCTGCTCAAGACACTGTTCACCACTGAAGAGAGCGTATCCATTCTGAAGATAGCCCCCCACCACTAAAAAAGGCTAACAGAGAGAATAGCAGACCCACAGTCCTCCAGAATATCATTGACAATGCCTTCCCCTTGACATGGCTGAATTGAGACTTTGTGGCTGGAAAAGGAAGGTAGGAAGAGTCTCTCAGCTTACTGCCAGACTCTAGTGACAGGGCCCAGGCACTGGAGTGAGGACCCATGAATTTGGCCAAGGTAAAAGGTATCAGACAGGGAGGAAAATGAATGCGTGTCCACGTTCCTCAAATACCTATAATGACACTAGTAGGCAATGCATTCCCTTAGATCCTATGGCTGAAGAAAAGCAATTGGAGGTGATTATGACCTTAATACACCAGGCAGCCCCAGATGTCAGAAGAAAACCGTACAAGCAAGAATAGCTGGGAGGGATGAGTATTAGGGATGTAATGAAGATAGCGGAGACAATCTTCAATAGCAGAGAAAGCCTGGAAGAGAAGGCAGGAAGAATCAGAAAGGAAGATCGTGAGTTCCAAAGGGGAGAAAAGAGAAAGTAGCAGAGGGGTAAGAGATGGAACCAGGCCCCTAAGATCCCAGGAGAAGGGAGGAAGTCCCCACTGGAACAGGTCAATTTTAAACAGAGAAAAATACTTTCACTCACACAGCTTAGAACATTGGAGTAATGAATGCTCACTACTGAGAAGGAATCAGAGAGAGAGGGAGGAGGCAGAGACACTGAACACAGCCCGAGTAATAGTAGCGGGTGAGGATTTGGGAAGTAAGTGTGGGCTTGGCTCCAATCCGTGAATCTTTGTTATCATTCCATGCTCCTGGATAGGTAAAATCAACATCATTAAAATGTCTATAGTATCAAAAGTAATATACGCTTTTCAATGCAATGCCAACCAAATTGCCCCAAATATTCTTCACGGAACTAGACACAATGATTCAAAACTACATCTGGAAACACAAAAAACATTTAATAGCTAGAATCATCCTAAAGAACAAGAAGTTAGCAGAGGGAATCACAGTTCCGGACCTCTGGACATGCTATAGAGCAGTGGTTATCAAAACAGCCTGGTACTGGCACAAAGATAGAGAGGAAGATCAATGGAATAGAATAGAAGCACCAAAAGGGAACCCACACAGATACAACCAATTAATCTTTGACAAAAAGACCAATGACAGTCCAAGCAAATGGGAAGGCCTCTTCAATAAATGTTGTTGGGACAACTGGCTGATAGCCTGCACACACAAAAGGATAGACCCACATCAATCACCATACACTAAGATCCAATCTACATGGATAAAAGACCTAAAACTACTTCCAGAAACCTTCAAACTCTTGGAAGAAATGTTGGAAATACCCTGCAAGACCTAGGATTAGGTCCTGATTTTAAAAGAAGGACGCCAAAAGCAATAGCAGTTAAGAACAGAATAAACAAATGGGAACTCATCAAACTAAGCAGCTTCTGTACAGCAAGGGAAACCATCAGCAAAGTAAAAAAGCAACCCACAGAATGGGAGAAGATCTTCGCACACTATGTAGCAGATAGTGGGCTAATCTCCAGGATATACAAAGAACTCCAAAACAACCAAAAAACCAAAACAAACAAGCCACTCAAGATGGGACCCGGGAAATGGGCAAACATTTCACAAAGGAACAAGCAAAAATAGCAAACAAACATATGAAAAAATGTTCCAGTTCCCTGGCAATAAGGGAAATCCAAATTAAGACATCCATGAGGTACCACCTAACACCAGTAAGATTGGCCCACATAAAAAAGAACACCAACAACACTTGTTGGCGAGGATGTGGGGAAAAGGGAACCCTACTCCACTGCTGGTGGAGCTGCAGGTTGGTACAACATTTATGGAAATCAGTCTGGAGAACACTCAAACAACTCAAAAGCTGCATACCATATGACCCAGCAATAGCACTCCTAGGAATACATCCAAAACACTTGTTTCACGACAAACCAACATGCATCCCTATGTTCTTAGCAGCACAATCAGTAATTGCAAAAACATGGAAGCATTCAAAATGCCCATCATCAGAAGATTGGCTAAGAAAGTGTTGGTTCATCTACTCCATGGAATACTACTCAGCTATTAAAAAAATCAAAATGCAGCTCTTTGTGGCTAAATGGGCCCAACTGGAAACTATAATGTTAAGGGAAATGAGTGAATCCCAAAAGGTTAGATACCACATGTTTGCCTTGATTTAACCTGTAATTTTGGTTTGGTTGGTTGTTAGTTTTTGAACCTGTCATTGATACTGTCTCAACCCAGGTGTTTTGAAGAATTGAACTGGCATTATTTTTAACATATTGTTTACTCCATACTATGTCAATTAATTCCATAACATTGTATATTGATGCTGATGTTTTGTTGGGGCTTTTAACTGACCGGAACTTTACTCTGTTAGCTCTACCTTCAGACCAAAGAAGGTCTCCCCAAGAAGCCACTGAACTTATCTGGACAATAAGATGCTGGACTTTGTGCTAGGTATATGCTTGCAATGAAGGAATCTCAAGTGAACTTGAACTGTGGTTATGCAGCAAGGTGGAGGAATCCACTATGGGGGGAGGGATATGGGAGGGGTGGGTGAATCCCAGTGCCTAGAAACTGTATCACATAATACAATGTTAATAACAATTGAAACAAATAAATAAAACTTTAAAAAAACAAAAAAGCAATTCTTACCTAAAGATAATCAAAGTCATCCAAAAAATGAGCTCTCACTTCACTCTCAGTTTGACCTAAAAAAAAACCAAAATAATAATAATTTGCATTTTGTAACACATGGTCACTCAATACCATGTCAGTTAACTGCATGATGCTGTAAATTGTTGTTGATGTTATGTTGTGGCTTCTCATTGGAGGGGATGGTATTGTGTCAGCTCTACTTTCAGACGAGTGATGGTCTCTCCAGGAAACTATTGAATTCATCTGACAATGCATGTGATATGCTCACAGCAAAGGAATCATGACTGGATATGAACTGCTCTACTGCAAAAATCTGGAGGAATCCACCATGGATTGAGGACAAGGGTAGGGTTTGGGAGATTCCCAGAGCCTATGAAACTGTGTCATGAAATGAATATTTAAAAATTATAATAAAATTTAAAAAATAGACAGAGGAAATAAGTCAATCAACCACTCCAGCAATATGTTGGCACTGAAAATCTAGGCAAACACAAACTCTAAAGTGGACTATGTCAACCAGTGGATTTGTCAGAGATCTCATCATGGGTGGAATAGTGAGATGGGCAGCAATTAATAACTGCAGAATTCTGACTTGAGTCCTAACTCTCATTCTTAATCACCATCAGGATCACCCCAAAAACCCCTCAAAACAAACAATCAAAAAACTAGAATAGACAGAGAACAGCAAGGAAAGATAAGAAAGAGACAGGAAATGGTCAGTGGGGATGCACTTATAACTCACTGGGTAGGACATGAACATTAGTTACTACTCACTAGGGTATTGAAGATTTCTCTGCACACCCCTCCTGAAACTCTTCACCTAAAGGGTTGACATATGTTTTGTTAGAGCTATAGAGTTAGACTACCTGAAAAACAGCTAGGTTCAGCAAAATCAGACTTCAACGCTATAAACCGCGAAACATTAAAAGAAAATAGACGCGAGACAGCTGATTAGTAATCTATAACCATTTTAAAGTGTATAGAAATAATTTATACATAAAGTAATAATTGAAATGTCAATGTAGAAGTTACAGGATGGGGTTCATACTTGCATTCTTTCTCTCTCTCTCTCTCTTTTGAAATATTGGTTACTGAATATCATGCTAACTAATTCCATAACGTTCTAAAATGTTACTGCTGTTATGTCAAGCCTTTGGAATGATCAGGATGATACTCTGTCGCCTCTACGTTCAGACCAGAGATGGTCTCCCGAAAAAACCAATAAACTCATCTGGAGTATAAGACGCAGCACTTTACACTTGGTACATGCTTGCAATGAAAGAATCTCAACTGAATTTGAACTGTGGTAATGTAACAAGGTGGAGAAATCTACCATTCGGGGTTAAGGTTTGGGTCAGTAATGCCAGTGCCTATAAAACTGTGTCACATAATGCAATATAATCAATCAAAAATAAATAAATACACTAAAAGATGTGATATAGATTGGGCTTTTTGAAATCTTTTCACACACATGGTGAATATAAATATTATTTTTAGTTATACCTATATGAGTAAGAAAACTTTATTTTAAAGTCATTTCTCATTTTTAAATCATGTGTCTTATGCTTATATTCCTTCCTAAAAGTACAAGCGGTCCTCCAGCCACCTATTCTTTGGCCCTGATAAAAATTTAGCATTGTTATAATTTCTATGCTCATTGTGACATTTAATACATCTCTTGAATTCAATTTTTCACTTTAGCTGAATTCTTATGAGGTTTTGACAAGGCAAACACATTGAAATTTGTAACCTTCTCTGACTTAAGATTTCATTTTTTTTTTCATTTTAGAGAATTCTCTCTATGATTTGTCTTATTTGAAAGGTACACATTCAAATATTAAATATAGGTATTTCCTCTTTGATTTCTCTCCTGCAATGTTCTCATTTATTCTGTTTCACTTTTTCACTTTTTCACTTTTTCCTATCTGGCAATAAAATTTCATTTCTTTCTCATTTTAATTTGTAAAGAATTGATTCATCAGGGTTAGCAAAAGTACCCATTCACTGCAACACAGATCTGCCAATCTGATTTTTTAGAGAAAATAGATTTCACAACTCATGGGTGCAATCATAATGCTACAATTAATGGCTTAGAAGATGAAAATGAGATCAATACCACTGCCAGGAGGAATCCAAGTGAGAGGTATAACCTCACTCTCATAGAAAGTAACACATGCACAGTCTCCAGAATTCAAGGAAACAGGATCCACTAATTCCAAGGTTCAAAGGGAAAGTCCTACCTCAGAGACCTGCCTCCAATAAAACAATTAACACATTGCCCCTAGCCTTGCAGAAAGCAGTATACGTGGAGAGGTGCTGAACACAAAAAATATGCATTAGTTCAGATGCTGAGATTTCAGAAAATAGCACAAATGTACACACTGACCACCATCACACGCATAGACACTGCCCACCAAAAACCAACCTACATGTGCTTCAGCTCAATTGAACAAAATGCACAACATGAATTTTGACTTTTCTGCTTCTGCCTGGAGTTCAACTATTGAAAGCAAGTCTTCATTAGGTTCCAGAATGGTCCAGCAGGAATGCGGCATCCTGAATTTGAAGATTGACTTGAGCTTGACTCTTGCAGGTCTTATTATTCACTGAATAGGACACAATGGTGTTGTGCATAGTGCAAAGACTTGAGTGCTTATAAGCTTAGCTCCACCCAGACCAACAGGACCCAATGTTGAGGTGACCATGACTGATAGTCATGGCTCCTTCCTCCGCTCTGCACCATCAGTTCCTAGATAGACTGCTTTCATCACAGCATCATCAGATAGCCAGTACCACAAGGAACACTGCATGGTGGCATTTTCTGTAATAGCAGAGTGTCCCAGGAGGGGCAGCAATTTCTAAAAGCACTTTTTGGAGATCAGGAATAATAGACCAGAGCCCAGCTTTTGCCTTGTACTGAGAAACTTTCAACTTTGGCCTATGCCACAGGCGCCTTCACCCTGAGCACCTAACAAATTCCTCAGGGTGATACCTCAGAGACCCTTGACCATTCATGGACCATGCCCATTACCTGGAGAGAGCTCATAGGCCTCACTCCTGGTGGGCTGCAAATAGCCCAACCCATCAGGTCACCAATCACACAGTTGCCCTTTGATCAATGTCCAGCACCGGTCACAAACTGTTCAACTTGAGAGATGCCAAGCCACATCCACACAGATGCTCAGCCTAAAACAGTGCCTACACTCACCCAGGCTTCACTCACCTCAAAGTAACAAAGGCACATACTCTTCAGTAGGGTTCATAAGCTTCCCATTTTAGACTCCATCACTGTTTTACCTGAGACCCCAAACCTTATCCACCTGTGAAGAAGCCCATCTCTCTTTAGTACAAACATAAAGAAGAGCAAGTTGGCATGCTTGTCACCATCCCCACCCGAAGCAGCCCAAAATTCCAGCACTCTATTAACTGCCAGTCTGCCCCACATTCTGGTTTCCATGACGATGCACCTCTCTTTGTTGAGACAGCAGATGTCCAGAGCTGAAGGAAATCAGTGAGCATAGAGCCTGTCTCTTGATCACTATCCTGCAGGTGCCACAGCCCATGGCTGGGTTCCTGGTTATTGGGCCTGGCTCACAGCAAGGCCCTGCCTCTTCCTTCTCTCAGAATTCTGGCCTGATGACAGACTCAGAAGAATTAAATTGGGATGCTGGAATTACGTGTGTTGGGGTTCCTGCCAAAGCAAGCCTGGAAAAGCCTAGGTTCAACATTGGGAAATCTGGAGGTGAGAGCCTGAGGCACATTAATATGTTGCTGAAGTTGGCATGGGTGGTGAAGAACAGATTTTAACACGGGTAATGAAGAAAACTGCATCTAAATGAGGGACATGAATGTTCCTCTGTGGTGACTGTGGTTGCACAGCAACCTCTCATGTCTTCTAACATTCCAAAATGCCTTCCAAGAAATTTCCATGTAGTTCTCCAAAGAATAGTTGTTAAATATTGGCAAGTCACAGATGACACACTATCAAATAGTGAAATGGAAATATAGCATGCAGATTATATGGACCTATGCAGCATCAGCCTTTTTAGCCTATGTGTTTCCCGTCTTGTCCAACCTCTTCAGGGATGAATATGGACAAGGAGATTGGTATTTGTGTTCTGGTTATGCAGACCTCTCTCCTATACTCGATCGTCCCAGCCCATCCTGCTTCTGAGGGCTTTGCCTTGCAGGTCTCCTAGCTGTATCCTCTGGAAGTGAAGATTTTGCTTTAATCTACCTCTGAGAGCCCACTCAACTGGCTTTTTATGAGAGCTGGCAGTCAGAGCCCCTGGACAACATTGATGCTTTTGAGAATAGAGGCCTAACAAAGAAAGAGAGGGCCAGGAGAGATAAGTAGCGACTGAAAAGCATTCTTGGGATCAGACTCAGAAATATTTGATTAACACCATTCATTATCTGGAAAACAGTGCCTGTCAGAGGCTGCTGACATGAGATCCTAGAACTGCAACAGTGGTATTAAGCAGACAAAACGTGGAAAATGTATGAACATTTCACAATAACCATGGAATAGTTAAATAAAAAACGGAAGTACAACCAAATTTGTACATAAATGGTTTGTTTATATTTTTCAAGTCAGAGTAAGAGAGATAAAGAGACAGAGAGAGATCTACCCATACATTCA
>NW_024466372.1:0-46538 GCF_017591425.1 Ochotona curzoniae | reverse complement strand
ACTGAAATCAGTGTTGGCAACGCCCGCATCGCCACATATTTCCAACCCCGAGTCGAGTGGAGGGACTAGGGTTATGAGACAGACAAGACACACAAGACACACAACACACTGAGGCTCATTCTTGTGAAGTGAGGCCTTTATTCAATGTTGAATTCTCTTATATAGTCTGCTTGGCCCCTCCCAGGATCCTCCCAATGGTTAGGCAACACCTAAACTCCCCCAAGGACATGCTAAAAGGGGAAGCAGGAAGGAGGGAAATTGCAGTCAAGCCAGGGGCTAAATGTATCAGGCCATGATTGCCCTTCCTTTTACACCTTTGAGAAACAGCTGAGCTGTGGAGTTAACCCTTGGGAGACCGGGGCCTACATGTTCCAGCTTTTTGTTTTTGAATGGACACCTGTCTTAGGTTGTCCAGCAGCCAGTTCATGCCTTACCCATCATGGGGAGTCCCACCCAGGGCATGCGGGATCCCTGTCTTAGGTTGGTCATCAGTTCTGCCAGATCTTACCCATCTCTGGCTGCCCATTACGCATCATGCTCAACTGGACTTGAGCTCTAGGGTTTTCCACAACTAAAATCATCATAGTTTGTGAAATGATGACCTGTTCCCGGTCTTGTTGCCTGCCTAGGTGGCAAAGAAGAGTAAACCGTACTACAATCATGGCTATAGCCATTAGTCCCATGGCCAATATTCCGCTACATTCCTTAAACATCTCCTTAAACATCCATGCTGCCAGTCTAATGCCATGTACAATAATTTTCCTTGACATGAGGGTTTCTTGGGTCTTAACAATGTTCAAATATTGTTGAAAATACTAACAATCAAGAATCTCATAGAGGTAAAATATTACATGTATACCACAGTTTTAGCAGGAACCGGCGACCCCAATTACTTATCATCCCATCTGGCTCTTACATTTCCAAACAGAAATGGACCCCATAAGTTCTTAGGGAAAGGGGCGTAGTCATCCGCTCTTAGCTTCTTCCTGGTGAGTGGGGGGTGCAGTTGGGTAACAGCAGCAGTTGGAGGTCAGTCCATCTCGTGGTTCCTGATAGAAGGCAGAAGTCATCAGGTGTTTGATGTGCATCCTGGCACTTGACAGGCTTCTCTTTCGGAACCATTCAGCTGCACAGACTTTGTAGGTCCTGAGAAAACAGAAATAGATATGCCTCTCCAAGAGCTTAATTGTGTATCCATACATTATTTTCAAAAGGATTTGTCTTAGCAATTTACATTTATGAATATTTTCATCTATAAGCCAATTAAGATAGACTATATAGCTTGCCACATAAACATGTACATGTATATCAGATAACACATTATAAAACAAAACTGCTTTTGTAATAGCTACTTGAGAATTCTCTTAATTGTGTTAAAATTACCAATTGTTTAGAATTACATTTTGCTCTTAATAATCTGAATAAACCATACCTAAGTTTACTATTACATTTTAGCAATGCCCCCCAATTTTTTTTTAACAGATTGAATCAGTTGTCTGTCCTACAATTAACTTTACCAACTGAAAGATACAAACTTTGAAATACATTCTTCTGACTTTGAGGCTGCTAGGGGCCATCTAGAAATCCCAAAACCAGAAGAGTTCTGAGACTCCACTTCCCTGGACTCACAGTTCATCAAATCTGCAAGTCAACTATACAATTCCCAAATTTATAGCAGATCTGAAAAAATACAAAATCACAGCAGGCAGGTCCTCCTTGCTCTCCAGGCACTCCCCATGTGAGCAGCCTCATCTCACCGGGGCACAGGCAGAGCCCCAAGCCTGCCCCTTGAGAAGAGGCCTTCTTGGGCATCACACGCTCCAGTCATCTAATGGTGGAGGCAGGCCTATTTTATAATCAGGAAACATCTGATAATCCAAATTATTTTGAATGACAATTACACTACTCAAATTTTTGTCTCAATTTTTGAGAGTTCCAGGGATCCTACTAGAACACTCAAAGTCATGAGACTTGGTTTAGAACTCTGAAGAATTTAGAGGTCCAAATGAGTTTAACTTGTTAGACTTGATCAATACCAGGACAACACTGAAGATCAAACAGTAAGAAAACATCATACAAACTTTTCTAATGGAGGTGGGGAATCTGGTCTGGCCAGGGCCTGTTAAATTTGTTAGACCTCTCTAAAATTATTTACCAGGAGAAAGAAAGATGGTAGGTCATTGTCCGTCACAACTTGTCTGTCAGTCGTCACACACGCACCCAGTTCTGAACAAGAACAACTTAACCATTCAAGACAAAATCAGAACTGGAGAAAGAATATTAAAAAAAAACCTAGTTTTTGTCTGGACAAAAATAACAGAATACCAATAATAATGACTAAACATATGCACAAACACATCAGAACAGAGACATACAACTCTTAAACCCTTTGCAATTTCCAACCTCTTCTTTGACATACTTTAACCTGGAGCTATTTTATAAAACAAGTACTTAGGTTCCTCTCATGCTTTAAGCTAATTTAACAGTGGACCACTCTATATCAGATTATTTTTGTTAAATTCAGTTACAGAACACATATGTCTTTCTTTTTTCTTTCTTACTCTTTTACCCACCCCCCCCCCTTTTTTTTATATCTACCTTGCTTGAATTGTTTGATTCTCTGGTCAGCCTATTCTGACCAACAGCATTCCCCATTTTATGTAGAAGTTCTTCAAGTTCGGTGTCCAATTTATTCTGGGAGATCGCTGAACCCATTTTATTGTCCTTTTCACAGGATAAATTAAACACCAAGACCTAACTATTCTTCAAAAGCAATCTAAAATCTAACTATGTCTCAAAATAAATCTAAAACATTAACTATATTTCAAAATAGATCTTAAGCCTACCTATATTTCAAAATATAACTCCCTTTCCTACCAGATTAGGAAAAACTTACAATACGTCCCACTTACCTGCTGGCCAGCCTCCTGGGACGACCCTTCGCCATATATCCTCTCTTTCTCAATCTCGGTGGAACCTCCATTTGTTGGCAACGCCTGCATTGCCACATACTTCCAGCCCCGAGTCGAGTGGAGGGACTAGGGTTATGAGACAGACAAGACACACAAGACACACAACACACTGAGGCTCATTCTTGTGAAGTGAGGCCTTTATTCAACGTTGAACTCTCTTATATAGTCTGCTTGGCCCCTCCCAGGATCTTCCCAATGGTTAGGCAACACATAAGCTCCCCCAAGGACATGCAAAAAGGGGAAGCAGGAAGGAGGGAAATTGCAGTCAAGCCACGGGCTCAATATAACAGTCCATGATTGCCCTTCCTGTTACACCTTTGAGAAACAGCTGAGCTGTGGAGTTAACCCTTGGGAGACCGGGGCCTACAAAACAGTACTCAGGAATGGGATTGTTGATGTTGTAGACAACTTAGGGGGCTGAACAACACTTCATTGGAAGTGCTGCCTTTGTTTCTTCCTGGTTACTATGCTCAATTTGTTTATTAACTCTCACAGGTTGTTGATGGAATATTCAGGGTTTTCCATTTGTAAGTTCATGCCAAATATGAATATAGACATCATATTTCTTCTTTTCCAAATTGGATAAATAATTTCTTTGCCTCATTGTTCTGTCTAGAAAAAGTTGCAGATGAAATAAATGTAGTAAGTATGCAAAAACCATACCTTGTTTCTGATCTTAGAGAAAAGGTTTTCGATTTTTAAAAACTAAGTATGCAATTAACTACAGATTTTTCCATATGAGTTTTATTTTATTTTGAGGAAATCTCCTTCTATTCCTAATGTGTTCATCACTTATGTTCTGAAAATCAACTTAGTTTATTTCATTGAATACAATAGGCATAAGTAAGAGCTGAGGTGGAAATGAAGGATTTCTTTTTGATGTGGGGGTTTGTTTTAAAGAAAAAATCTTCAACACATAAGCATACATCTAAATGAGAGTTAAAACATGTTTTCATGTCACATCTGGACCACAGGTTAGAATCACTACTCTCTGATTGGAGGTTCATTTCTGGTAAGAGTTTACAAAGTTTTGAAATACTTATCAATCCTTCCTTGTCACCTTCTAGTCAAGTCTGCTCAGATGACCTGCAAAATGAAACACACCAGGCAGCAGAAGGTGAGTAGCTCTTAGATCCCATTCACTAAAAAAATTAATTACATTAAAATAAAAAATAAGGAATAATCCTGTTAAGTCCCTCACAACTAAGAGGAGAAAGGACACCGAATACTATTCGCTGTCTTCTTCCTGTCATGATCTTTCATAATAGCTGACATGATCTGTAAATCAGATAAAGGTTTTACATCACACACACATTGGAACCTTCCAACAACCCTATGAATCTTTTACTAAATCATTAAAAAGATGAGGAATGTGTGGTATAGGAATGTGAAGTGTTTAGGGAATTGATTTCAAGAAGAAAAAGTCTCCAAGTGCCTGGTGGCTAAATCCTCACCTTGCACAATCCAGGGTCCCATGTGGAAACCAGGTCATTTCCCAGCTGTTCCACTTCCTATCCAGTTCCCTGCCTATGGCCTGGAAAAGCAGTGGAGGATGGCCTCAGGACCCTGCCCCCACATGGGAGACCTTGAGGAGGCTAAAAATTCCACTCTACAGATCAGCTTGCCTCTGGCTGTTGCTGTCACTTGGGGAATGATCTATAGATTGAGGATTTTGTCTCTCCTTCTCACTGGAAATCTTCCTAGGAATATATATTGATTTGTGTTTGAGCTTTGAAAACATGGTAAAGTGTAACAGCAGTATTACAAAAAATTCTTTAACTCACATTAATGAGTATGTAATATCTAAAAAGTATGTATGCAGGGCCTGGCGCATTGGCGCAGTTGTTAAGGTCCTTGCCTTGCACGCCCGGGATCCCATATGGGCGCCGGTTCTATCCCAGCAGCCCCGCTTCCCTTCCAGCTCCCCGCCTGTGGCCCGAGAAAGCAGTTGAGGGCCCAAAGCTTTGGGACCCTGCACCCGTGTGGGAGACCCGGAAGAAGCTCCTGGCTTTGGATAGGCATAGTATCCGGCTGTTGCGCTCACTTGGGGAGTGAATCATCAGACGGAAGATCTTCCTCTCTGTCTCTCCTCTCTGTATATCCGCCTTTCCAAAATAATAATAATAATAATAATAATTTTTAAAAAGTATGTATGCAAATTTACAGATGAGGAAGGTTAGCTGTGGAGAAGTAGCTAACAGTACACCTGGATTCAAGGAACTTGATATAGGCATCAGCCCATCCAATCCCGAAATCAAATATTCTCTGAATAAATGCTATCATTTTCAGCTTTTATCACCATCTTTCTTTTTGAACAATCATCTGATTTCACCTCTTCCTCACCTTATTTATGCAAACAAATGTTCTGGTTGTATTTCCTATCCGTGCTTTCCTATATTTTCCCCTTGACTGTCCACAGGTTGATAAGACATACTCTTCTAAAGAAGCCCAATTTACCTGCCTTCACATATATTGTTCTCTAGATTATCTTTCCAAATGTCCGCCCCTTTTCCACTTTCATTTGTGCAGAAGAAGTTGAAAATCATCTGGAGGAAAATAGCCTCAATTGATGTGATCTATCCTCAAATACACAAGAAATACAGATAATGTTTTCCCCTCAGCATTCAAACGCCTCAGATAGTTCCCATGTTTGCTGATACATTAAAGAATGCCATGCACCTGAAAACACTTTGCAATCCCAAAGGATAACTAAACTGAATAATAAGTTTCAAACCAAAACTGTTACTTTGTCATTAAAGGGAAAGCCCAGCAGGCCTTCACATAATGAAATGAGTATGAAGGATACCTCAGGAATAGCAAATTTACTAAACACAACTGGCTCAAAGAAGGGCCGGAAAGCAGTGTTTCATCCTAAAGAATCAAACATCTCAGAAGTGGATTCTACACACAACTTCGGTAAGAAAAATCATTTCAAGAGTTGTCTCTCCAGGCCCACTAGGAAGCCCAAGGAGGGTGAGGATTGATGAGGATGGTCAAGCTGTGAGAGGTGCGATTGCATGCTTGGGTCACACTCAATGCAAAATGAATAGAGCCTCTAGAAACATGATTACATTTTAGGCTCATTGGGGGCTGATCTAAGAAACAAAATGGGATAAGGTTACTTAGGCTATATGCAAAAACTTTACAGAGAGGAAGTCAGTTTTCCTAGGAGCAAAGTTGCTACTTAATATGCCTGTTTCCCATGGGTTCCAGAATCAACCCTCTCTCTGACTCTACCATATTGTTAATATACAACTTAGTGTTGCTTGTTGATGAGACACATGATTCAAGTCTTACCATCCTTTAGTGAGAACTGGATAAAGCTTTCTGATCTGAGGCTGGATTGCCTGCTCTCAAAGTTACTTAATCAGTGAACATCCCTACCTCTCTCTGCATTCCACATGCGCTGTTTCTCTCCCCTGATGTGTTGATCTGTATGTGTGTCTTTCTTTGTCTTTTAAATAAAGAGCTGTTCAAATGTCAGGGGAAATGAATGACAACCAGAGATTTTTCATGAAAAAAAAAATTCCATACAGAGTTTCTTGTCTTGAAAGCCCTATATTTTAATAAAACATGAAACACGAAATTACCAATAACTTCACTGACTTAGTTTCTCCATCTCAGAAGTCAGAAGAAAGGATGAGAATGAAAAATTTCAGATGTACAACTTGCAAGAAAGAATGGGACAGACATACAAAGAGTTCAGTGAGACTGAGGATGATGATTACCTGTGTAAGTGACCCTTTGGCACATCCACAAAGAGAAATCCTATAGCCTGAAATCAAATTCCACTTGTACATTTGTCTTTTATCATTCCGTCTACTGGTAACTTGGGTTGCAAAATCGAGGCTGAGTGATGTGCGTAGTTGGCTGCTTCTGTTGCTCTCTATATCCAGTACTGTTTGGTATCCTTTCCCAATCCATTCCATTCTCATCTCCAGATTGTGAGAAGTGTCAGAAGTTCTTCCTGAAAAGCTGTGCTACTCATGGACCCCCAGTGTTTCTAAAGGACAACCCAGTGGATAAGGGACATCCTAGTCGTGCTCTCCTCAGTGTGCCCACTGGGCTTCGAATTGGTCCATCCAGCATTCCTGAAGCTGGGCTTGGAGTGTTTAATGAAGCATCTGATCTACCACTGGGGTTGCACTTTGGTCCTTTTGAGGGCAAGATCATAGAAGTGGAACAGGAAGCCAATAGTGGGTACAGCTGGCAGGTAAGAAGTACATCCCTTTGCAGTCTGGTGGCTTTCCACCTGCCTGCTGTGAGTTTGGCTCATGTGTCCGGTTCATGTGTCCTTCTACACATTATGGCATGAGTGGAGCCAACATGATTACATCACAGAATCCTTACTGAAGTTTAGCATTGATGAGATCACTGGGCTGTAAAAACAAAGCAGTTCGATCTCAGCTGTGGGCTTCTACTGTAAGGAAACAAATCAGATTAGGTGTGTACTAACACTATGTTATGTCTCAAGATGTGGTTGGACTCATGGAATGTCATGGAACATGATGGTAGTTGAGTTAATAATTCTGCTGAACTATCCCATTTCCAGAACCATATTAACTGATTTTTCTGAAACTCAGATAGCCAAAGGGAGAAACAGTTATGAGTACGTGGATGGAAAGGACACTTCTTTGGCCAACTGGATGAGGTAAGAACCATGGCAATTTACATCTGGAGATGATATTTCTCTCAAAGACAAGATCACTGTCCTTTCTCCTCTACTTTCCTCAGTGAGTTTTACATGATATGTTCTTTGCTATCTATTTGAATGACCTTCGAATATTATGGCCAGTTTCTAAAAACACATTCTATATAAATACTATTTAGGAATTTGAGGATGACTAGTGAGGAAAGAAGGAAGAAAGCATGCTTGTCAGAACAAATACGGTATCTACACCTTGGACATGGGACTTCATTGATCTCATGAGAGAGATACATGTTTGCAGGGAGAGCTCTTGCAGAGTAGGGATTCAAACAGGATGGAGGCTATCAGAGAACAGATGAGATTCAAGTGTAACAGCACATGGGAACTCAGCATTTATCTCTGCACCAGGTATGTGAACTGTGCTCGGAATGATGAGGAGCAAAATTTGGTGGCCTTCCAATACCACAGACAGATATTTTACCGTACCTGCCAAGTCATCAAACCAGGCTGTGAACTTCAAATATGGTATGTGGATGAGTATGGCCAGAAGCTGGGTATGAAACGAAGCAGTGGAAAGAAAAAGAAGGGAAGAAAAAGGAAGAACTCACAACAGTGAGAGGTAAGTAGCACTGTATTTTTTTTTTTTTTTAATAAGTAAAGGAGTCACCTGGGGAATATTTGTCATTCAACTCTAAGGAGTCAAATGGAAAGTGGTGGCTGTCAAAGTCCAATTCAAATGTGATTTCAATTTAGCAAAAACAAAGACTTACTTCTCAAAAGAAGGGAAGAGTTATAGAGAGACTCAAGCACAGAGAGAGAGAGAGAGCAGGAGATATCACCAGCTACTGTTTTAACCCAAAGGTTGCACGAGAGCCTGGCGTGGCAGCCTCGTGGCTAAAGTCCTTACCTTGGACATGCTGAGATCCCATATGGACACCACTTCATGTCCTGACTGATCCACTTGTCTTCCAGCTTCCTGCTTGTGGCCTGGAGAAGCAGTTGAGGATAGCCTCAAGCCATTGGAGGCTACAGCCACAATGGGGACCAGGAAGACGTTCTTGACTCTAGAGTTTGGCTTGACACATCTCTGGCTATTGTGGCCACTTGGGAGTGAAAAAGGAGAGACAGATTTCCTCTATGTATCTCCTCCTCTCTGTATATTTGATTTCATATATACATATATATATATATATGAACCTCTGTATATGTATTATATTGTATTGAATTGTATAACATTATATTATATCATATTAGATGATATGATATGGTATCATGTTATATTACATTATATTATATCATATTACATTACATTATATTATATTATGTATTATTTACACTATTTTTTAAAGCTGCATCTGCCAAGACTATCTCTGGCTAAAACCAGGAGCCTGGAGTGCATCTGAGTTTCCCATGCATTTCAGAACTTCAACTATTTTGTACTCATTCACTGGGTACATTAAAAGAGAAGGAGATTGGACATGGAGCAGCCAGATCTCAATCTAGTCATTCTATGTTGTACTAATGTTCCTGTCAGTGACTTGAACCAGTGTGACCTCATACTGACCCATTTTTTAATGTCTTTGACTCCTGGGAAAATTTGGTCTAAGTTTTTATTTAGTTCTTTTATCTTTTAAATACTTTGTGCACAAAAATATCCCAGAACATACCATTTTTTAAAATTTTTCATTATATTTATCACAACTTATATAGTTAATTAGGGTAAAAATGTTCAATGGCTATAGGAAAGTGGGTAAGACTATGATTTCCACGTTGTTTCCTTCATGTATCTGAGGAAAAGGGCAATATTAAGGGAGAATTCCTATCCCGTTACCCCCACCCCCACCTCAGGTCCTGGATGTTGGTTGGAGGCTGTTGTCACATGCAGTACAGGCAACCTCATCTTGGCATTTCCTATTGGACAATTTTTTTGTTGTTGTTGAGACTGAGCCTGGCTCGAAACACATTCTGTTCTGGCTCTCGGATTTGCCACTGGATGACATGAACTGATTCAGCGTGGTCTGCCCACAACCCAATGTATACCAAATATATGCCAGTGGGTAACTTTCCATGACCTGTTCTGGGCTGTTTCCTAGCAGGTTTCATGTGTTTACATGCCAGATATGTGTCCTGCCAGATGAGTTGCCCAGGCTCTTCAATCAGTACCTTTCCCAATGCCAGATTGTGCATACCAGGGGGTCCAATAGCCAGCCGTACTCAGTTCACCTCCTGTCATAGCAGGAACAGTGGCTTGTTCTGACTGGCCTTCAACCCAAACTGCTTCTTGCTGTTGGATGTTTCAGCCCAGCCATGGCTGGTCCACACCCACATATGGCTCACACATGGCCCAGTAGGTCTTGAGACCTAGCCTAGTCTGTCCCACATCTACCCTGGTCCTCAGGAAACTAGATGGTGTTGGAGTCTGGCCAGGCTTGGTGCACCCTGTCCCAGTCCATACTTGTGCCATGGGAGACTATAACCATATCCTGATGAGAACACAGCTGGCATTCTAGCCCACACACCCATTGAAGTGGAAACCTCAATCCATTAAGGGTGTCCCCTTACTTCCCATCTCAGCCTATTCCCAGCCATAGATCCTGTGTTTGCCAGTGATTGCTCTGACTCACTTTGGCACAGGCCCTCACTTGGCCCTATCTCTGCTTTAGACGCTCTGGCATAGCATCGCTGGTTCACACAGACCACTAGGTGCAAGAGATCGTCATGATCTATGCTCCATCCTGGTTACTAGTTTCAATTGTGGGCTAAGGTTTGCTCTGTCTTGCCCAGTACACCCCTTTCCGTTACCAACTGACACATTAGCCAGCTGTTGGAGCTACTTTGCCCAGCTTGTCTGACCACCAGGTATGAGCTACATATTCACCAGTGAAAACTATGACTTGCCAGTGAAGTTACCCAACTTCCTCCACTTGATCCACTCCCAGATTCAGTTCTCATACATGTTTTGTTCCAGGACTTGGCACAATCTGGCCTTCCATTTGGCTTTTTATGAGTTGGTGAACATTGCAACCCGAATCAGGTTATTTAATTTACAGTTTGCACTATAGTTTACTTAGAGAGAACATATGTATATTATTTTCAGTTATATCTCTCTGATGGCTTGGGAGCATGAGCACCTTTTCATTTGAAACTATTTTTTTCAAAAAAATAAATGTCTGCTAAATCTTTTGCTCTTTTCTTCAAAGGTGGTTTACTTATTTCTTTGTTGGTTTGGTTTTTATTGTCCCTGGGATTCTGTAGCTCCTTATAAATCCTGGATATTAGTTCCCCATCACTTGTGTGTTGTGCAAGTATTTTCTCTGTTTCTGTTGTTTACCTCCTCACTTTCTTCATTTGTTTCCTTTAGTGCATAGAAGAACCTTTTCAGTTTGATGACATCCCATTTGTTCACTTTGGCTTTGATTGCCTGTGCTTTTGGTTACTTTTCTAAGAAGTCTTTCCTTGTTGCTACAATTTTGAGTGTGCTTCCAATACTTTTTCATGAAAAGTTTGATGGTTTCTGGGTGTAGATTTTGGTCCTTGATCCATTTAGAGTCATTTTTTTTTAGTTGGACAGTTGTGTTTCTTGCTTCTTACCTCTGCAGCTGCTAAACAGTTATCCGAACAGCACTTGCTGAATAGATCCGGAATTTTGCTTGGATAGTTTCCAGCTTTCTTGTCAAAGATTAGTTGACCCTACATGTGTGAACTCCCTTCTAGTGTTTGTGTTCTGTTCCACTGATCACCTTCTCTGTTTCTGATCCAATACAAGAGTGTTTTGATGACCACTGATCTGTATCAGTCTTGAGGTTTGGAATCGTGATTTCTTTCACTTGGCTTTTTATTATTCAAGATAGCTTAGGTTATTTCTGGGCTTTCATGAATCCAAATGAACTTTCTTACAAATTGTTTCTATTTCTGAGAAAAATGTTATTGGGATTTTGATTGGGATTGCATTGAATCTGAATATCATTATTGGTAATATGCTCATTTTGATCGTGTTGATCCTGCCAATCCAGGAATGTGATATAATTTTTCCAGCTTTCAAGATCTTCCTTTATTTACATCTTAAATGTTCTATAGTGCTGGAGTCCAGCTCCAGCCGGGTTCTGAGCTTGGGAAAAGTGCGTGGGGTCGGCGATAAGAAAGACACAGGCACAGACACTTGGTGTATTCTCACCACAGCTCCAGAAAAAGCTGTCCTTTTTTATTTTCTCAAAACCCCTCTCAAGCTTCTACACAAGCAACTAATTCTTCTATTTTTTACTTCAAAATTAACGGGGCATGTACAGACATTTGGTCACTTCGTCTGCACTTCAAGGCTAAGCAGGTGCCGCTAAAGATAATTCTGCAAATTACTGTATTCATATTCTTCAAAGCAAGCTATTATTTAATCTTCAACAGTATCCATAAAGCAACAGCCAGGACTCCAAGGCCTTGGCACATGTGATTACCTGATAATTAGTAGTACTTTCCCACCACATTTCTATTTCTACAATTTACACATCATTTAATGGAAGAATAGGTTATAAGGGAAAAAATCTAAAATCCAAAACAGGAATTTCAAATATAAAATCCCCCTAAAACTACAGATTCCTTAACCCCATAAACAATGAGACAATAATCAAAAGCATTTTTTAACAAAAGCATCCTCAATTCCTCTAGCTAAAATTATAAAAGCGGCTAAAACAGTTACATTTTCTATGCTCCAAAAACTTGCAAAGACAGGCTAGCCTTTGAGATAACAATAACTATATTTACTGCCATAGCAATTTCACTTCTCACTCCCATCACTTGCATTGCTTTGTTAAATTCTTATTAAGCCATTTCCCAGAAGGCATGCTATATGTCTGGCCTAATTTCGGGGCAATGGGTAGGTACAAAATAGGGTGTCCAGAAATGGCATGGGTTTGATTGTACTCCTGTGTGTCAATTGTCAAAGGCTCACTCATCAAGACATTATCAGTGACATTAACTCTCAAGCTCACATTGTTGAAAAAAGCCATTTCACAGGGGCAAACAACAATGCCTCAATAGATTACAGAAATCTTAGTGGGGTGCTTGAATGTCCATGCAAACAGGGGGTGAAACAGCATCAAGGGGGTCAGAGAGAATTCTGCCAAGTTTTCTCATCTAGGATGAACACAAGACATTTTCTCTCCAGGCTATAATACTAGAGCAGTGGAATACAGATAGGTCCCATGCTATATCCACCAGGCTGAGGACAGTGGCACTAAGAAACCTGAAATGAATGGCTATATCACTGGCCATTGCAGGCACTGAGAAAAGGAGCCAGGAGGTACAAGAATTTCTCTTAAACTGTATGCAATAATACCTTTCAAATAATTCAAAATAGTCTTTTAAAATAAATTAGCATAGCTTTTCCAATAAACCTACCCAGAAAAAGTCTATCTTCAAATGGATTAATGAGGCTTCAAGTGCATATAGGCATCTCGTTGCTGGACAAATACACTAACAACTGGAATACAGGTTCTCTGGTTAGTAACTGATGCTCATTGGATGAAGCCAATCTCATTTACTCCCATGTGGGTGCAGCGTTCCAAGGCTTTGGGCATTCCTCTGCTGTTTTCCACATCACAAGAAGGATGCTATCTGTTTGGAATGCAGGGCTTCCAGGACAGAAACAGCAATCATACGGGATCTGGGTGCATGAAAGTTGAGGGATTTAACTACTATGCTATTGTGCTTGGCTCAAACTACAACAAATATTTAATCATACCATTACTCAGCATCATAGAGCCATGCTGCATGTAGCCGTTAATTTCCAGTGGGATAAAGTTTACATTTTTGTGCTCCGTTTATCAGTTGTTACAGAGCAAAGAGTACATAGACTATTTGGCCTTGGGGACTGAAGTGTTCCTCTAAGCTTAAGGTTTCCTGCTGTGTCATTTTGTTGCAAACCCTAAGATTTTAGTATTTTTATGCCTGAATATTCCATGCAATAAATGTAGCAGTTTTTCCAGTTATAAGCTGATTAACCTATGGGCTGTGTAAAAGTGGTGGCTGTTATGAATGATGCTGCTAAAAGCATGGGGTTGTTGGTCACCCTCTCATGGGCAGAATTGATTTCATGTAGATATATTTTCTGTAGCAATTGGCTGGGCTATTTCATTGCACCCCTCACACTGATTTCCACCACACTTTCAATATGCTTGAAATATACTACTTTCTATTCCCACGACCATGCATCATGGTGCCTATCCCCTGTCAGGAATAACTGTCAGTCAGGTTGTTAGGAAACCTCTGTGCTTAAGCCACTCTTGCCAGGTTTTTATTTCATGTCCTTGTGCTGGAGTACATGATTGTTGCTTCATATACATACTGTCAATTTTAATTTCATTATTTGAAAAAAAAAATCTGTTAATGCTCTTAGCCATTTTCTTTTTCCAAAGTTCCATTTTAATGGGAAAGTCAGATTTACCTAGATAGGCCAAGACAGAGAGGGAGATTTTCCATCTACTGGTTCAATCCCCAAGTGGCTGCAATGGCCAGCAAGAGCCAGGAGGAAGGAGCTTCTTCTAGGTCTCCTGCATGAATGCATGCTCTTATGGGTCTGGGCCATCGTCTGTTGCCATTCCAGGCCATTCCACGCCAAAAGTAGGGAGCTGTAAGAGAAGTGGAGCAGTCGGAGTTCATATGGAACCCCGATGTGTTCGAGGTAAGAATTTTAGCCACAAGGCAACCATGACAAACCCAACCCTTTTCTTGGGAACCTTATTTCGTTCATGCTGCTTTGGAGTTTCTTCATTCTTTTGTGCATGCTGGATGTTAGTCCACTCTCTGTTTTGCCAAAAAGAATGTTTTCTCCCATGCTGCTGCTGCCCATTTACGTTCTTGAACATCTACCCCAAATGCAACTAGTGCTTAACCTGATGTAATCCATTTGTTCTGTTGCTTCAATTTTCTATGCCTTTAGAGTACAGTCCTTCCTAATATGTCTTTAACTACACCGTTGTCTTTGCCAAGTGCACATCCAGTACTTTGATGCTGTCATATTGTTTGTTTATTTAGTTCCTTTGTTTGATTTAAGGGTTGAATTTTAGTAAGATGAGAAACAGGGTGTTGTTTCTTAGTTCTGTATGTATATATCCATTTTACCAAGATGATTTGTTGAAACAACTGTGTTTGCTCCCTGGTCCATTTTTTAGATTCATTGATTTTATTTCCTCTGACTTTGTGTGGCCACACATCTTTACGTTTCAGTACATAGCTCTATTTCACTGAGTTCCTCTGAGTGTACATAGATATATATTTATTTATACATATATAATTGAATAAATATATAAATAAGAATATATATATTAGTAGATAGTACATATCTACTAATATATCTATTATATATAATATCTACTATATATGTTGGATATAGCAAATATATATATATGTATATATATATACATTTGTAGATATATCCAGATACACATGCATGTACTTGTCAAACTATATATAATTTTTTTGGTATTTTGCATGAATGTTATTTTATAGCAGAGACAACGTATGATATATGCGTCAGTGGGATACTGAGTATAATTGTCTTCATCTGGAAATATTTTTTTGCAATGATAAGATTTCAGTTTGTTTGTGGTAGTACAGTATCCCATGGATTAGATACACCACAGAGTCTTTATTATTCAACTTAATTTGGACTTTTGATAGTTTAATAAATTGATGATGAAAATTAAAACTTTTTTAAAAGGAAATAGGAGATACATATGAAAGAGATATCTACCATGTTCTTGCATCAGCAGAATCAATATTATCAAAATGAACCTATTACCAAAAGTAATATTTAGACTCAACACGATCAGAAACAAAATGCCAATAACATTCTTCTCAGAAGTAGAAAAAATTGTACATTAGACTACAATGATTCTACACAGCAAAGGAAATAATTAACAATTTGAGATGTAACGAATGAAAAGGGAGAAAACTGTTGCATACTAAACAACCGGTAGGTGTCGAATATCTAAGATTTACAAAGAAATCCTTAAGCTCAACAAAAGTGGAACAAACAACCCTGTGAAGAAATGGGCAAAGGAAATTAATACTTTTAAAAGATTTATTTGTTTTATTACAAAGTCAGATATTCAGAGAAGAGGAGAGACAGAGAGGAAGACCTTCCATCCAATGATTCACTCCGTATGTGAACACAACCACCGGTACTTTGCGGATCCAAAGCAGGGAAACAGGAGCCTGTTCCAGGTTTCCTAGGCAGGTGCAGGGTTCCGAATTTTGGGTCATCCTTGACTGCCTGCCCAGGCCACAGGCAGGGAGCTGAATGGGAAGCAAGGCTGCCTGCATTGGAACAGGTGCCCATATGGGATCCCGGTGCTGTCAAGTTGAGGACTTTAGCGAATAGGCCACGCTGCCAGGCCCAGGAGAGAAATCAATTCAAATGACTAATTGACATATGAAAAAGGTGCTGCTTGCTGGCTGTCAGGGACATACAAATGAAAAGCACACTGAGGTTCCAAATAACATCACTAAGATCAGTCTGCATTCAGAACTCTACTAACAACACCTGCTGGCATGGACATTGGGAGAAAGGCATCCTCTTTCACTGCTGGTGGGAGAGTGGGCTAATATGATTACTATGGAAGTCAGGATGGACATTGCTAAGAAAACTGAAAATGGACCTGCCATATGACCCAGCTATCCCACTGATGGGAATATATTCAACAGAAATGAAATCTGCATGTGAGAAGGGAATCGGTAATCCTTTATCTGCAGCAGCACAAACTACAATAGCAATGACAGCGAATCAGCACAGATTCCCATCTATAGAGGATTGGATAAGAAAACGATGGTTACTGTGGTTACAGAAAATAGGTGGACAACACCGTCAACTCAGTCAGAGATCTGGCACTCCCCAAATGCTGCCAATTCCATGTACAGGCTGATGATGCACAAAAGCCAACATTCTCTCTCCTATCAGAGCCCAAGCAGAGCTGATGCCAGCACCCTTGTCAGAGGGAGTAGAAGACATTTGTCTCCACTACCCTGCTGGTCTTTCACACTTGCAGTCCTCTCTTTTCCTGTCTATTCCTCCACTGCACACCATAGGCCCAGGAACTGACTTCTCTTCACATAAAAAAGGTCTGTTTCTACTTGGTTCGTATTTTCTTTTTTCAATAGAACTAACAGAAACTGTGCTACATCTACTCCATGGAACATCACTCGAACACCAGAAAGAATGAAATTCTCCCCTTTGTGACAATATGGACCCAACTAGAGACCATTATACTCAGTGAAATAAGTCAACCTCAAAAGACAAATACCATATGTTGTCTCTGGTATAAGGCAAACCACATAGAATTATAAGATCAATATCCTTTCAATATGCTGTCTGTGTTATGTGTCAGGTATTTTTGTTTTAATTTTCATTCATTCAAACGAAGTATTTATATTCCCTTACTGATTTCTTCACTGACTCAATTACACAGTAGCATCATTGCCTTCAAGAAGATTTTTGAGTTTATATGTCATTTCTTCAATGGCACTTTGATCATTCAGGACTGTGGTATTTACCTTCATGTTACAGTTAATTTTCTATTTTACTTCCTG
The DNA here is from genome assembly GCF_017591425.1 of Ochotona curzoniae. Lineage (NCBI taxonomy): Eukaryota > Metazoa > Chordata > Mammalia > Lagomorpha > Ochotonidae > Ochotona > Ochotona curzoniae. The sequence goes on along the minus strand of NW_024466372.1, from coordinate 29,339 downwards.
CTGTTGATCTTATTTTGTGGTTTTCTATTATGGGGATGTACAATAACTGTGTGATAGAGACTAACGTATTGAGATGTGAAGACACTAAGCCGTATACATGTTTAATTCCAAAACAAAGATGTACTCTCAGTGAGAATGTTCCCAACATTGTCAAAATAGAATGCTGCCATTGTCCATGTTATGGATGCTCTTGGCTATTTTGAGTGGTATGCAGTACTGCTGCCTTTTCTCTGTATCTTCTCCTTATGAAATGCTGTTGTGTGTTGTTTTGTGTCTTCCTGGAAAGCTGCAAATCTTGTAATTGGGTAGCTGTTTAGATGTTTGCCTCTTTTTAATTTGCCTTTTCATTGTTGAATGGATAGTTTCTTTCTTTGTTTCTAAAGTGTACGTACTTATTTGAAAATCAGAAACATCTCCCAAGTGCTGCTTCATTCCCCAAATGACTGCAATGTCCGGAGCAGAGCAGTTAGGAGGCTGGCATCCAGGAGCTTCTGGAAGATCTCTCACATGGCTTCAGGAGCCCAAGGGCTTGAACCATCATCTGCTGCTACCTTCCCACGCATGTTAGCAGGGAACTGATTCAGAAGTAGACTGGCAGGACACGAAAGATGAGTGTTTTCTCTATGAAATGTCGTAGCAATAGGCTGAGCGAAATTTAAACATGGATGTGATATGAGCATGAAGGCTGTGTAATGGCAACAAAGAATTATTTCACAAAGAGATCATAAATAAAAATACCACAGAGTTTAAAAAAATTACATTTAACAACATGAAGGCATTATGATAGTATTTAATAGTTACTGATTTCAAAGATATGTTCAAAATTTCCACAATCTTGCTATTGTCTTTACTACTGTGAAAATGAGAAGAGACTATACACATTCCACATGTTCTGTTCTAAGCAAGCCCTGCTTTACTTATCCCCTCAATTTTAAATGGAGGAACATAGTTTCTTTCTGCAAATCAAAGTGTTTGAAAATTCCATTTATCACTTAAGGTATCCATGTGATTTATACTGCAAAATCATATGATATTTGCTGAAAAATAATACTGAAAAAGTAAGGGATCCACAGGATACATACTGCAAAATCATGACAATGTATTATCAAACAAGAATATGAAAATTCATGGGACTCTTTAGCCACGTGACTCTAACATGGCTAACACACAAAGTGCACCTAGGACAATAACTTTATGATTTATGTCTTGGCAGGGTCTTAAAGCATATGAATAACAACTGAGCATTAAGTTTGGAGCCATGATAAGTTACTAAGCAATTCTGCAAAGGAGTATTTATTCTGCTATCACAACAGAATTGTTCCACAGGAAGATACTAGAAATGTTTCCTGTTCAGAAGATACTGGTCTAGAGAACAATTACCAGTCAAATTAAGCATCTGGTCATGTTTAGTGTGCTATTGATTTTTAATGGGACAAATTACATCTTTCTTTTCTTATCTCTGTTTGTGTCTGCCATATAAAAGTCACTGGCGAATCTTTCTTTGTTTCATTTGTATCTCCTGATGAATGCAAACTTTTACTGGTCTTCACTGGTTCTTATGTCTTGTGCAAATATCATTGGGTATTTGATCGGCATATATTTCATGGGTTAGAACAAATTATTGTTAGAAGAAGGTAAAACTAAGCCAATACATTTGAATATGACTTCAGATTTTTGCAACCAGCCGAGTACGGACGCAACACTTTCAATTTCTGCAAGAATTGGTCCTATAGCATAGATCCTGACCATGGATAGCAAAGTTGCCGCATTTAAAGTAAAATTGCAACCCTTAAGGCAACTTTCGCCTGATACCTTGGTCATAGACTTCAATTTCAAGCATGCTTTCCAACTAATGATATTTCTTGTCCTGTGGTGCACATGCTAACAACCCTGAACTACTACTCACAATAGTGAATCAGGTGATAAATCTACTCTGTGAATCTGCACCATACAATGACTCCTACACATTTACTCAAATTACACTCCAGTTTTCTGCCTTCACACTTTGAAATCTCAATGTCATACAATCCCTGTGTTACTGTAGGGAAACTGTTCTCAAGTATCTTAGGCACCCATCTCATCAGCCTAGTGCACTTCTCTCAAAATGCCACTTGATGTCTTGACTGTAACAAATTCATTGCACCACTGAAACAGGAAACTCAAGCAAATTCCAGAGATTTTGAATCTATGAGATGAAAATAATCAAATTCAATTGGAGATAGATTGAGAAATGGGTAAGAAACACAGTTCTGGTTATATTCACATACCTTTGTATATACCAGCTCAAATCATAAAATAGAGAACACTTGTAGACACTTTAACAGTAAGGATGAAAAGTTCCTGAGAGAAAGGCATCTGTGTAGTAGAGATTATCACACAGGACACACAGGAAAGAAGTTGAGTAAAACTTATAAATACCTGAATGATGATATAAACTAAGAACAAGTGAAACCAATCTATGTAAGGTGAATGCCAAATATACCAAATGACCTTTTCCATCTGTGGTTAATTATCCAGTCTAACACATCAAGAGAATGATCATTGTCTTCCTGTGTCCAATTCATAAGCTCGCAGTGAATTTCCTCTCTAACCTGGCTGCTGCTGTAGTTTTGCCTATCCCTGGAGTTTGGATTCCATGCCTGTTTGTTGACTGCCACAGGTGTATCTGGTCTCTGTTATGCTGCTGTGCTCTTGTCACTTTCCCTGTGTCCAGGGGATTGCAGGTAACCCACTGCAACTGGTGTTGGCTATGGCTACCATGAAAATCCCTGGGCCACACCAGAGGTTCTGAAGTTTGCAACGCATCTGAACTCAGGGCAAGCCTGGGCAAAAGTGGCAGCCGGGCCAGGGGCTACCACCTCCCACTCCCCAGACCTGTAACCACCTTAGTATTGGAGATTGGGTGTCTACGTGCACCCCACGGAGAGCACCCAGGGCACAACCAGGGTAAAAAGGCCTCAGTAGTGGTAGCGATTATCAACACTGAGCCTCAGGAGGGGTGCCCTATAATTACTACATCCCAAGGGAATTAGGCCTGATTCTTGCTGAGAGGCACCCAAATCTGCCCAGAGTAATTACAGGAAATCCCAAGGTTACAAAGTTCCTTACAAGTTCCCCAACCCTCAGAGCAACTCAAGTCAATGCAGTAGCCAACAAACCACAGGGGAACCAGGTTTAGAGGTATAAATTCAAGGGTAAACAAAAACACCCAACAAGCCACCAAAGCATGCTGTCCCCAACAAAGTACAGAGTATCACGTTGGTGTCTTCAATCCATACAGCAGGAATAGGAACACACCCACTGTAAGCTACTGCACTGAGGTCAAACTATGTCCAAAATGATGAGAAAGCAAAACACAATGGGGAGAAGTATCAGAAAAAGCAATGATTCAAACCAAAAAACCAGCACCTCCCCCAAAACAACCAAAACCAACCCCTGTCGCTGAGAAGCGAGATGAAGACATTGAGGAGATACCAGGGAAGGAATTTAAGAAAATACTCATAAAATTCATCAGAGACAGTGAGAAACACTGGGAAGAGTTCTAAGAATTCAAATATCACGTTGTTGTGGGTATCAAGCAAGTCAAAAATAGATTCCTTGACTTATAGTACAAAGTTGACAATCTACCAACAGAATGAATTCAGCAGAACATAGGGTATCAGAAATGGAAGACGATCAGAATGGGAACAAGCAACTCATTATACAGCTGGAGAAAAACCTGAACAAAGCCAGCAGGACCATTCAGGAAATGAAAGACAACTTTAAAAAGTCAAACATCAGAGTAATAGGACTTCCTGAGAGAGTGGAAAGAGAGACAGCCTTACGACAGCTGTTCAATGAAATAATACAGGAGAACTTCCAAAATACTGGAAACATGAATTATGTTCTTCATAGGTTATACTTTAGATTTGCCTCAAATATTCTAGGAAGAAGGATGATTTCTCTGCTCTCCCTCCCCATTACTGAGAAGCATAGGGTCTTAAGTTACATTAGGTTTTACAGTTCTTTCATGAAGATCATGAGCAGTCTGCCTCACATTGAGTGTAGGTTCATTGATTACATCACATTCTCTTGTTACATGACATACAGGATGTTAGAGGTTGAAATAATATTACAATTTGCAGGTACCATTTTTGAGATTGACAGCAATAGCTTAAATTAAGGAAAACATGTGGTATCTAACCTTTGGGGACTGACTCATTTCCCTTAGCATGATACTTTCCAGTTGGGTCTTTTGCCCACAATAAAGTGCACCTCTCTCATTTTTTTTTTTTATTTAAGCTTAGTAGTATTCCATGGAGCAAAGAAACCATAGTTTTCTTATCCAGTCTTCTGTTGATGGGCATTTGGGTTGCTTCCAAGTTTTGCAATTGTTGATTGTGCTGCTATGAACATGTGGGTTCATGTAAGTTTCTCGTGTAGCAGGTGTTTTGGATATATTCCTAAGAGTGCTATTGCTCGATCATATGCTATGCAGATTTTCATTTGTTTGAGTGTTCTCCACACTGATTGCCACAGAGGCTGCACCAACCTGCATTCTCACTGGCAATGGAGAAGTCTTCCCTTTTCCCCACAACCCTGCCAGCAAGTGTTGTTGGTGGTTTTTTGTATGTGTGCCATCCTTACTGTCTTTCTGTGAACCCCATTGCTGTCTTAATTTGGATTTCCCTTTATTTCCAGGGAACTTGAGCATTTTTTCATATGTTTGTTTGCCATTTGCATTTGTTCCTTTGTGAAATGTCGGCCCATTTCCCGTGCCCATTTTTTGAGTGGTTTGTTTTGGTGTTTTGATTTCTCTGGAGATCTTTGTGTATTCTGGAGTTAAGCCTCCTATCACCTATGTAGTGTGCAAAGATCTTCTCCCATCCTGTGAGTTACTTTTTTCCTTTGTTGATTTTTTCCCTTGTTGTGCAGAAGCTTCTTAGTTTGATGTAGACCCATTTCTTAATTTTGGTTATTTGATTGCTATTGCTGTTGGTGTTCTATTTAGAAAGTCAGTGCCTACACCTAACTCTTGCCCCATGTGTCCATCATTTTCTTCCAAATGTTTGAAACTTTCTGGGTGAATGTTTAGGCCTTTTATCCATTTAGCTTTGATCTTATGTATGGTGAAAGATGTGGGTCTGTGTTGTGGTTTTTAAGGCTATTAGCCAGTTGTCCCAACAGAATTTATTGAAGACAACTTCCCATTTCCATGCATTGTCGTCTGTTTTTTAGTCAAAAATTATTTGGTTGTATCTATGTGGGTTCCCTTCAGTTGTTTCTATTCTATTTTATTGGTCTTCCTCTCTATCTCTTGCCAGTACCAGGCTGTTTTAATAACCACCACCCTATAGTATGTCCAGAGGTCCAGAACTGTGGTTTCCCAGTTAACTTCATATTCTTCAAGATGGTCTAGCTCCTCATTGTTGTGTGTTTGTGTATGTGTGTGTGTTTGTGTGTGTGTGTGTGAGTGGATGTGTGTATGTTTCCAGATGAACCTTTGTATCATTTTTTTCAAGTTCTATGAAGAATGTTTTGGGTACTTGGATTTGAATTGCATTGAATGTGTATATTACTTTTGGTAGCATAGTCATTTTTACAGTATTGATTTTACCTATCCAAGAGCATTGGAGTTTCTCCTTCTTTTGAAGTCTTCCTCAATTTCATTTTTAGGCTTACTGTAGTTTCTTTCAAAGAGGTCTCGTGCATTTTTGTGAGGTTTATTCCTAGATACTCCATGCTCTTCTCTATTATTTTGAATGGGACTGTGCTGGTTAGATCTTTTTCCATCTTGGCACTGTTTGCATACACTATGGCTGTTATGTTTTGTTCATATGTTTGTACCTTGCCCCTTGTCCAAACTCTTGTATAAGTTCTAGCAATCTCTGTAGAGTCTCTTGATTCTTCTGTGTAAATGATCATGTCATCTGCAAATAGTGAAAGCTTGACTTCGTCCTTCCTCATTTGGATTCCTTTAATTTCTTCTTGTTGTCTTATGGCCTCTGCAAGTACCTCTAAGACTATGTTGAATAGCAATGGTGATAGTGAACATCCTTGTCTTGTTGCAGATCTCAGTGGAAAGTGTTCCAGGTTTTCTCCATCCAGTCTAATGCTAGTGTTGGGTTTTTTGTATATTGCTTTGATTATGTTGTGGATTGTTCCTTCTACGCCTACCCTGGTTTGGGTTTATAGCACGAAGTGGTGTTGGATTTTGTCAAAAGCTTTTTTGTGTGTCAATTGATACCATTGTATGATTTCAATTCTTCAGTTTTGGAATGTGATGTATCATATTTATGGATTTTCAAATGTTGAATCATGCCTGCATGCAGGGTTGAATCCTACTTGATCTGGATGAAATATGTCTTTTTTTTTTTTTTTAATTCTATTGGCTAGGATTTCATTAAGAATCTTAGCATCAATGTTCATCAGGGAGTTTGGTCTGGAGTTTTCCTTCTCTGTTAGTTCTCTACCTGGTTTTGAAATTAAGGTGATGTTGGCTTCATAGAATGAGTTTGGAAGGGTGGCTTTCTTTGCTATTGTTTTAAAGAGATTGTGGAGAATTGGGGTTAGATCTGCTTGGAATGTTTTGTAGAATTCTGTAGTGAAACATCTGGACCTGGACTTCTCTTTGTTGGGAGATCTTTAATCACTGACTCAATCAATATCTCAGTTACAGGTTTGTTCATGTCTTTTGTTGCTTCTGAGGTTGTGTCAGTTGTTATGTTGCCTTTTTCATCCTTGATGCTACTAATTCCCGTTTTCTCTCATTTTTTTCTTTGTCAAACGGGTCAGTGGGCTGTCTATTTTATTTATCTTCTCAAAGAACCAGCTTTTTGATTCATTGATTTTGTGATTAGTATTTTCTTTTTTCTTTTTAAATTCTATTTGCTTTATTTCCTCCCTTGCTTTGATGATTTGTTCTCTTTTGTTTGAAGGGTCATTTTGTTGTTGTTTCTCTAATTTCTGGAGGTGTGTATTTAATTCCTGTATTTGGCATCTTCCTTGGGTTTTGACATAGGCACCGATTGCTATGAATTTACCATGCAACACTGCTTTGGTGGTGCCCCACAAGTTTTGGACCATTCTATCTGAGTTTTCGTTGGTTTCCATAAATTTTTTGATCTCGTCCTTTATTTCTTCTCTGACCCATTGTTCATTTAGTAGTATTATTATTCAGTCTCCAGGTTTTTACGTAAGTCTTGGGGCATTTTGATTTATTGATTTCCACTTTCACTCCTTTGTGGTCTGAGAAGGTGCTTGTTATGATTCCTAATTTTGAAGTTAGTGAGTCTCCCATTGTGCCCTATCTTCTGGTCAATTCTGAGAAGGTGCCATGCACTGCTGAAAAACATGTATATTCTGCATCTATGGGGTGGAGAGTTCTGTAAATATCTGCCAAGTCCATTATTCCTATGGTCTGTGTGAGTTCTACTATTTCTCTGTTAACTTTCTGATTCTTTGGCCTGTCAGAGTTAATGCGGTGTTGAGTTCTCCCATGATTATTTTATGTGCATCTACATTCCCTCTTAACTCCAGCAGCAATTGCTTCATGCAGCTGCGTGCACCTCTGTTTGCTGTGTAGAAGTTTACAATGGTAATCATTTCCTGCCTAGGTTCCATTCAGCAATATGAAGTGTCCATCTCTGCTGTTTTGATGTTTGTCACATTGAAGTCTATGTCATCTGAGATTTGAACAGCTACTCCAGAATTATTTTCTGTTCTATTGGAGGAAAATAACGTTTTCCATTGTATTTATGCAGAAACAGCGAAACTCTGGCTCAGACCTTTTACGTCATGGTCAAGGAGGTGTTTCTATGGATAATTCTGCCATTTGTTTCAAGTAAAACCAGTTGAAGTTCCTGCTACAATTCTTATTCTACAACTTAATCTTGTATCACAAAGAAAAGGAGAACCTAAAAATCAAGGAAAGAATGAAAAACTAAAAATAGGTCCCTTGATTACCATGAAGTCAATGGGGACAGCCAAGACAGTATGAATAGTAAAAGGCCCTTTTGCAAGATGTTATGATTGAGATTAACCTCCAAGCTCACATTGAGTAAAGAAGCAAACTCCACAGTAGCAAACAATGCCTGAATGGATTAGAATTCTTCCGCAGGGTGGTCCAGAGTCCATGCAAAGTAAGGTGGAGCTGCATTCAGGTGGTTGTACAGATATACGCCGGGCCCTGTCACACAGTGGGAGATTCCTTGTGGCCTGCCTGTAACAGAGTAATAGTATTCAAACCTTCATGACCCCCAAATCCCCTGCATGGACCCTAAAATGTATGCATCATATAACATGACACCCAGGTCAATCTGGATATCCACCTGCTATCTTTCTTCTGTAGCTCAGTGAATCTAACTTTGACTAAGTCACACAGCACTTGCCACAGGAATTCTTAACCCAAGAAGGAGAACGCCACATTTCCCATGTCAATAGGTGAACAAAACAGAGTTGGATTAAATCCGAGTATGTAAATGCCTGCTTTACAAGGCTGATGAGGATTGTCAGCAGTGGCCTCAACAACTAAGCCTGCAAGGACTATGAAGATGAGTCCGAGGAACATGCAGACTGTGTGCATAGATTGTGCATGGACTGTGCACATAGATCATGTGCATGAATTAGAGATTTTCACTGGCTTGAGTCTTAGTGGGTCGCTGGGATGACGTTGTGCTTTCCAGGAAGTGCTGGTTTCTAGCTCAGGGATGGGAGAGTGGAGCAGCGGCCTTTCAGACATGTGAGTGATGCACCCATGGTCCAATTCCATCAACATTTAGTGAAAAAAGCACAACATATGGGCCATTCCAATGTGGCACGAGTTTTTCTTAAAGACATTGTGCCCAGACCCTGTACCCCCGGACAATACCATGCTCCCGGCTCGAATATTCATTGCTTTCATAATAAGCCTGCAGTACGATCCAAATCTCTTGTTGCACCACAAGCAATGCCTGCATGCTGACCAAGTAATTTGGAGCCACCTTGGTCTTGTTCATAGAGAGAGCTCATTGGACAATAGGGAGCAGAGCCCTGTACATAATTTTGAATGCGGTCAATCCATGCACATAAGGAGAATTCCAAGCTCAGAAGATGGTGAAGCGAAAGAGAATCACCCAGTATTTGCCAGTCTCAAAGGCTAATTTAGATAAGGTCTCCTTAATGGTTTCTGTACATCCTTTCGACGTGCCCTGAGCTCTGTGGGTTATATTCACAATGGAGCTTCCAATCATCTGCCCCCATGGTTGGGCCAGCCCTTGCAGGACCTTATTAATGAAAGTTGGGCCTTTGTCCAATCGTAGCATTACTGGAACCCCATATCGAGGTATAAGTTCCTCAAGCAATGCTTTAGCCACTACCTCACTGGTTTCCTTCTTCGTAGGGAATGCTTCTACCCACTCTGAAAATGTGTCTACAAAGACTAGAAGATACTGGTACCTGAACTTTCCCAGCCTTACCTCTGCAAAGTCTACTCCCCAAGTATGTCCCGGTGTCCTCCTCCAAACCTGAGTACCTGTATGTGTGAATTCTCTCTTGCCAGGTTTCATCACCTGGCATCCTGCATTCCACACCAATAACAATCTGGCCTCAAAGTCTGATGTGGGAAGCAGAGGGAGGCAGTATTGAAAAAAAACAGCGGTTTTCTCAACACTAGGTGGGCAGTTTAATGTAGTTGGTTTGAAAAATTTTCCCAGTTCTGCAGGCAAAAGCAGTGTTCCCTCCAAGTCACTCTACCAATTGTGTGACTTGGTCTCCTGAAGGTGTTTACATTAGATTCACTCCAAATCATGGCTGGGGCAATGTGGCAACAGCAATGGCACACCATCTTGCTTCTTTATGTGCACAGTGGTTCCCCACTGTCTCAGCAGTGTTTACTGACTGGTGACCAGGAACCTGCACCGTGGCAGCTGCCTTGGGTTTCTCTATTGCTGTAAGCTGGTGTTGTACTTCTGTCAGGTTTTGCAGCTCCCTTCCATCTGTTGTCATGAAGCCTCGCTCAAGGTAGATGTCTCAGTGAACATATGTAGTACTGAAGGCATAATGGCTATCTGTGTAAACAGTCACTTATATCCTCCCACTTGTACGTGAGCTTCAGGTAGTGCAATCAGCTCTGCCTTCCTCATTGAGGATCGCAGGGGAAGGGCATGGCTCCAGACCACTTCCCCATTGTGATCGACCACTGTTGCCCCTGCCATTTGTATTCCAGTCTTCACTAAGCTATTACCATCCATGAACCAGGTTAACTCACTGTTCAGCAAGGGCAGGTCCAGGAGATCGTGGCAAGCTTGAGTGACTTGTGACAAGGTCTCATGGCAGTCATGAAGGAAGGTTTCCATGTGCATGTTAGGCAGTGTTCAAAATGAATGGTTTGAGAAATCCCAATCCAGGAGAATCTACAAAGAGCCCCTGATAGTGCATGAGCCTCGCGTTGCTCATCCACTTATCAGGGGTTGTCTCAGGACTCCCTGCACAGCATGAGGAGCTACAATCTTCAAGTTCTTGCCAAAAGTCAGTCTGTCTGTGTCCCACACCATGAGTGCAATAGCAGCTATGACACGGAGGCACAGTGCCCACCTAGCAGCAACATGATATAGTTTCTTTGATAGATAACCTACTGGTCATTTCCATGGGCACAGCTGTTGTGTTAGGACTCCTTTTGCAATCCCCTTTCTTTCATTCCTCAAGAGGATGAAAGGATTTAATGGTTTGGAGTATCAGTGCTGCGACTTTAATGAGGGCAGCCCTCAGTTCTTCAAAGGCTTGCTCCTGTCTGTCTAGCCAGGTCTAGTGCTTTTGCTCTTTAGTGGCCTCATACAGGAGCCGAGCCAACTGTGCATAACTCAGTATTCAGAGTCTGCAATAACCCATTGACCCTAAGAATACTCACACCTCTCATGGGGAGGTGGGCATGGGAAATCTGTGAAGTTTCTTTCATGACTGCTGTTAGGCTTTGAGCCCCTTCCTTAAGTTTATACACCAGGTGGATTACCAACTGTTTGCACATCTGGGCCTTCTTTGAACTGGCACAACAACTCAACCTTCCTAGCTCTTCAAGCAAGTTTCTAGTAGCTCTCTGGCAATCTTCCACAGACAGACTGGTGAGGAGTAAATCATCCACATATGGCAGCAAAATCAATGTGTGCCAATATGGTTCTAGGTCTTGGATAATTACCTCATAAAACAAGGTGATTTAGGTCCAAAACAGAGTTGTCTAGTTAATGATAGTGATTCAGGATTGGAAGTCGTGTCATGGCACGCTAGTCTAGATGCTGAGGCCTTACTTTGCGTAGGCCAGGATTCCATAAAGCTTCTGGTTCAAATGCTGGTGGTCATTTTTCCCATGTAGCTCCATGCTTGTGGCCTGGGAAAGCCATCTAGGACAGTGAAAACTCATGAGAGGCAGCAGACACATGAGAGATCTGGAAGAGTCATTGCTGTTCACCAGCACAAGCACACATGCCTTGCTGCCCACCATCCCGTATCACTGAGGCTGATGCCAGCACCCAAATCTTCCAGCTGCTCTCAAATCATCTGTCCTCCTATTCCCCATATAGGAGCTATTTTCCCTCCCGTAGAGTTTTTCCAGTGGGAGCTGCGAGACCACACACTCCTCTCAGGCCCATTACAACACACTATTTAAGCTTCTCTATACCTCCACCTACTGTCCTGCCCATCCTGTCATCATCATCATCAAACATCTGGTAAAAGTCCAACATGGCCTTCCCTCAGGTCACTGCTCCAGGAGAACCCACAGATACCTGCACACTGGTGACCAGGCTGATCACTTCTATCTTGCTTTCATCCACACATAAGGAGGAAGCATTGAAAGGGTGGAAAAAGTGAATGTCTGATGCATATGCAGGATGTCATGGTCAGAGTAGGTTAGGTGCTCTATCCATCAACTCCAATGTTTGTCTTCTGATTGGTTTCTTAAGAGAAAGTGGGATCTCTTCCATGTCCTTCCAACACTTCTGAATTTTGGAATGTGTATATTTGTATATTTATGATACAAAGCTGATATGAATGATGTACATATACATTCATACTGTGTATAAATACACTTATATATTTGTGTACCCTCTCATAAAGATGATTGGAAAGGCATAATCAGAGATCTTACATGCATACGTTCACAACACAAGTGACTTTGATAGTCAGGACTAGGCCAAACTGAAGCCCAGAGCATGGAGCTTCTTCTGGTCTCCCATGTGAGTGCAGGAGCCCAAGTACTTAGGCCATTTGATACTGCTTTCTTAGGTGCATTGTCACTCAGCTGGGTCAGAACTGGAACAGCCAGGATTCAAACCAGCACCAGTAAGTTACGGCAGGGCCACAGGTACGAATTAGATTGCTATGCAACCACTATCAGTAGGCGTAGTAGTAAATGAGGGGAACCCAATAAATCTTATTTTTTGTTTGTTTGTGTTTGCTTTTTCTTTTTCACAATACCAATCTATCTTTTAAAGAGATATGTGTAGGAGTTTCAGTGAGTGTGAAAGTTCACATGGTAAAGAAAGTGCACATGCAAATTACAGAAAAATAACAACAACAACAAAAATAACATGCCCAAGGTCCAACACAATAGCTCAGTGGCTAAATCCTAGCCTTACAAAGGCTTGGATCCCCTTTGGAGCCAGATAAAATTCCAGATGCTCAACTTTCCATCCATATCCCTGCTTGTGGCCTGCGATAGCAGCTGAGGATGGTGCAAAGCCATGAGAGCCTGAACCCACTTGGAGACCTGAAAGAAGCTCCTGGCTTCTGGTTTTGGATCAGCTCAGCTCAGGCCGTTGTGGGCATCAGGGGAGTGAGACAGCTAATGGAAGACATATCCATCTGCTTCTCCTTCTTTCTGTAAATCTACTTTGTCAAGGAAAATATTCATCTTAAAACAGAAATCTCTTAGTGCCTGGAGTGGAAGCTTGGTGTGATTAAGTCCTCAGTTTGCACACGACCAGATCCCATAATGATGCAGCTTCTATCCTGGATGTCTGCTTTCCATTCAACTCCCTGTTTGTGCCCTGGGAAAGCATTCAGAAGGCTCAAAGCCTTGGGATCCTGAAAACACATGGGAAAACTAGAAGAACTTTTAGCTCCTGGCTTCAGATCAGTTCTGCATCATCTGCTGCAGTAGCTTGGGGGGTGGTGGTCAATCAACGAAAAGAAGATCTAAATCTCTATCCTTCCATAAATCTTTGTATTTGACTTCCAATAAAAATGAAATAAACGTTAAAACAAATATATATTTTTAAAATATGGCTTATACCAACAGAACAGGATGGAACATCACAATGCACTCTGTTCCTGCCCACAACCCATAGAGGAAGGCCTTGTGCATAACTGTCACATTTCACTGAAAGAGCATCCCCTCAGAGTGGGAAGTCCTCAGCGCATCCAGTGAAATGGGAACCACATGGATGAACCCCAGAGTTAGGGTCCACACAAAGCGAGGACTGACAGACCATGTGACAACACTGACTTCCAATCCTCAAAAGTTTCAAGGAGTTGGGAGCACAGACAGTTTTCATTTTTTAAAGATTTGTTTTTTATTATTTTTTTTTATTGGAAAGGCGGATATACAGAGAGGAGAGACCGAGAGGAAGATCTTCTGTCCGATCATTCACTCCCCAAGTGAACGCAATGGCCAATGCTATGCCGATCCGGAGCCAGGAGACTCTTCCCGGTCTCCCACGCGGGTGCAGGGTCCCAAAGCTTTGGGTTCTCCTCGACTGCTTTCCCAGGCCACAGGCAGGAAGCTGGAAGGGAAGCGGGCTGCCGCGATAGAACCAGCGGTCATATGGGATCCCAGGCGTGCAATGCGAGGACCTTAACCACTTGCGCCACTGTGCCATGCCACAGGTTTCATTTTATACTGTCCCCATAAGAGTAAGCAACCTGGTAACTCAGATCTAAGGCCCCTCTACTTAGTATCCTCAAAGACAAGATATTGTGGAACGTGGCAACCATACTACTAAGGATTACCCTACTAAAACAAAAAAGCAGGAATATAGCACGCCCTGCAATTATTTGAGCCTCATATATTTATTTTGAATTTTCTAACATTGGATGGTGAAGGGCAGTCTGTTGCAGATTGTCATTGGAATCCATCTCAGAAGCAGAAGAGTTATCTGCTCTGCAAGTTTCCCTTGACTGGTCAGTGGCAAGGCCCCAGATCCTGTCCTCATGAATGGGGGTGAGGATCAGTTTATGTTATCCCAGAAAATGAAAATAGTCCACAGTGGATTCCTGAGAGACTTGTCCAGCAAGCTCCTGCTGCAGAGTTTTGTGAAACTTGCATACCGGCTACGCTGGTGGCATTTGAGTCAGAAGATCGACTCAACAAGCAACTATATTAGAACATTTTATATTATATAAGTACGTTAGTATTTGTTAAGCAACCCTCTCTTTCTCTTTACTTTCTCCTATGAGCACCTAGGACCTGATACTTCCTGCCAGTTTCTCCTTAAACTAGATGATCAGACTATCTCCTGAGTGTCACTAGTTGTTGGGGGTCTAGCCCTCCCTTTATAAATAGCTCAATTTCTGCCTGTGCTTTTTCTTATCATTCAAGTGTAGTGCCACTGGGAAAATACCAACCTTTTCTATCTGACATCTTTGTGGGGCATGGACATGCACTGGCATGTGCACTGTTGTTCCTTCTTCAGGAATGCAATTATTCCTATGGAATGTATAAGTTCCATCCCTCCTCTGGACTTTGGGACTTGCTCACGTGGGTGGACCTCAGCTGCTTGAACCTTAAGCTTGTGTCTGCCTGTGTTATCCCCATGTTTCTCTCTTACATACAGGAAACACCTCTGAAGTGAATGACACCGAGTTCCAGTGCACCCTGACAGCATGTTGGAATGCTGGAGTTATATTGGATAGTAGGCAGTTAGTTTATTCTGTGTCCCCAAGTTATCATTTTTCCTCAAATATAAAAGAGCATTTTTACCCCATCATGTCTTGCATTCACCAGAGGAGGTCTCTTCCAAGGGACAATGGTGCTTTTAGCATATTAATTCCCCAACTGATGCATCAGCCCTTATCTCCAGCCATTGTGTGGAAGAGCATCACCCTAATCTCCTTATCATTGAAGGACTGGAGGAAGTGTTACTCATATTCCCAAGGCCAGGAATGTCCAATGTCTGACACCTGTCTGGTCTTTTGCCCCAAAGCCAGACACCAGCGTGACCAGAAATTTCCTTTTGTCTTTGTAGAGCCTCTTTGAAGCACACCTTTAAAGCTGCTCTCCTCACCATTAATTCAGGTTTGTCTCTCTTGCTTTTACTCCTGCCATGATGGCAGAGGATCTCAAAGCCCCATGTCACTAGGACAGAATCTCCTTTCTCAACTTTTCTAACAAATTTTGCTTTGAAATTTCACTGTGTCCACATGAAAATTCTTCTTTCCTGCGAGACAGAAATTGAGATTGCCTCCTTATTTGGGGTAAAAAGAATAAATAAATAAACTACAACACACAGGCAGGCTGTGCCTCAGCTTACATCCACAAATTGGTGATAGTTATAATGCTAATGTTCTCATTATGCAGCTGCCCAGAATCTTGCCTGTGACTGAAGGGGCTAATGGAGAATCCTCTGTTTTTCTGAAAAGCTTAAAAGAGACTTTGGCATAATGGTGAACATCATAGCCAGTATGTCACCAGCCACAAACCACCAGCTACTCTGGTGACAATGAACAAGCTTGCAGAACTGAGTGGGCTATGGAACAACTTAACACGTGTTGTTGACATACTTGCTTTGTAACAGTGGGTTGTTTTGTTGGCAGAGGAACAGCAGAGGCTGTGTGATATAGGTCTCTTGTCCTACATTATGCCTTTATATATGTTTCACTTGTGCAGGTCTTTGTTTCTCAAGCCCGTGAAATGCTGTCAGCTAATTGCTACCACATTAAAGACTTGCCTAGCCATGGAACAGGGTCATCAGCCTCCCCAAGTATATTTTCTGCAGCTGTAGCTGCAGCTGCAGCAGACAACACATTTAATGGTAGCCAGTTATGGTTAAGATGGACCTGACACACTCCAACCTAAGACAGGGTTTCTGTCATGCTATGGAGATTCCTGATATGGGTAAGGCAGTTGTGAGAGTTCACAACTGAAGACAGGCATATTCAAGTCTGCATTGAAACAAAAAAAAAAAAAAAAGGGGGGTGGGACCTGTTGTGTGCTAAGGAGTTGATTAGCACTTGTTAAGCTGAGCACTGCAGGGTGTGGGCTTGTGGCTGAAAGCAGCTGGTGTAATGGGACTGCTTGACATCATATTGACAGAGTATATAAGAAGTAATAAACTATGGGGAGATTTCCACCATCATTGGTCTCCTGTCAGTGCTTCATCCCCAGATTCTATCCATGTCCTCATGGATATTTAGACCATCCAGGTCCTCTGAGGTCTTGGCCACACCTTCAGGTGGGTGGCACCAGCATTGCCCACCCATTTCTTAACTAATTAAGAGACCACCAATGGGGAACATCTCACCTATAGGTTCCCCGCCCAACAAGGAGGGGTCAAGGAATTCTTAAAACCCCTAGACCCTTTCTCAAACCTTTGGTGTCTCTCTCTCCCTCCTCTCTCGAGAGCACCCCACCTCCCGGCTTCTCTTCCGGAGGTGCTTCCCCTTCCTTCCCTTCCCTGCTCCCTGGTCCCTTCGCAAATAAACTTTTCTGTTTGCAACAGATTCCCGGCTTTTTATTTCTATACTAAGCTGAGGAAAGAACCCACCGGGCATTTCTGGTAACATATTTTCCCTGGCGCCCAACGTGGGGCTCGAAAAAAGAGACTAGACGGGAGCCACGTGGCCCAGCTCAACTGAGAGAAGACTTCACAAGGTCTGTATGCCTTCCCTCAAGTGGGACTGCACCCGTGGAAGTGACCCTTGGCACCCCATGGCTCTGCATGAACACGGAGGACCCCCGGCCACGGCCTAGCTATGGTCGAACCTCCAGAGGGATTGTATAATTAGGGGGGTGGTGTAAGGAAGGGCGGCTGTTCAGGCTTCCAGAGGCCTAATCCCTAACCACCTCTTTGCCCTTTCCTATCACCTTCATTCTCCTTTCAGGAGCAAGGCCGTGGGTGCGTGTGTTCGGAGGAAATCTGGAGGAGGACTGACAGTCTCTGGCAGAGGCGACACTTCTGCGTGACTAGAAACTCCCCAGGTGGATTCTGAACGCCGACCGCCCGAATGGGTACCCTAGTGCCGAGCTCCCAGCCACGTTTCGGGCTGGTCTCTCCTCGGTGGAGGAGGGGTGAGACTCCTGGCCACCCCCACGAGTGTGCGGCTTGGGTTGATCCCTTAAAGTGACTCGTGCGGAGCTTTGGACGACCCCCTCTACACTCCCCAGATGAGTTGAGAAAAGGCCAGTCCCTTTGTTCTGTCTCCCATCTCCGGTCTATCACCCAAGCAGCTTCCCGCCTCTGAAATCCAAACAGCCTTAGAATGGGAGAGCGCATTTGGAGCTGCGCTGTTAGGAGATTTTTCCCTTAGAAGCTCCGATAGCCACAGGGAGTCTTTGAGGAATTCAGGGAACCTGCAGCCAGGTAGAAACCTTATCACCTTTGAAGCCAGAACCAGCCATGGAAAAGGGAGGGGCAGTCTTGGAGTATGCTGGCTCAGGAATTTAACACCAAGGTTCTATTTGCATTCCTATTGTGATTCTTAACAGGCACCATTTGGGATGGGGGAACTCAATCAGCTAGCCCAAGGCAATTTGAGAAACTTGCCCTTGCTATTTTCCAGTTTGCTTTTTTGTTTCCCAGTTTGTTTTGGGGCAAGCCTATTTTAAGGCCAGCTCCGTGCCTTGCCAACTTTCAGCCATATTGAGATCGTGCACATTTCTATGGGCTTTTATTTTGATCAGGCCGAGAAGAAAGTTCAAGCAATAAACATTAGCAGTTATGTTCCTTAGCTACAGGGCTACTTTAGATTTTCAGGAAAAGGATCACCATGGAGAAGTGGTTACCAAAGGTTCCGGAGCCTCCACAGGGGGTTGAGATAGTCACGGACAGGTGGGGCGAGGCAGGGGTAATAGTGGTAGTCCCCAAGCTCGTGGATCCTGTCCCGGCGGACAGCAGGACCACTCCTGTAATGACCGCGCACAAGGTATGGGACAATGATCATGATCACGGACAGGTGGGGCGAGGCAGGGGTAATAGTGGTAGTCCCCAAGCTTGTGGATCCTGTCCCGGCAGACAGCAGGACCACTCCTGTAATGACTGCGCACGGGGTCAGACTGGACTTGCCCCCAGCTCTGACATACACTTTGGGCATAGGCTAGACAAGGGAGAAGGGGGCAAGTCTCTCTCTCTAGCCTGTTCATTGTCTCTTTATTGCTCAGATGGGATCTCAACATTCGCGAGTGGACTCCCGAACTCCTCTTGGTTGTATCCTTAAACATTGGGACATATTTGGTTCCCGGATCAGTGAGCAAAAAGGACTTGATCTTTTTCTGCATGAAGGCTTGGCCCAAATACTCTCTTGCTAATGGTGAAACTTGGCCTCCCACAGGGAGTCTTAATTACCATACTATTTCAGAGCTGGACAATTATTGTAGACGTTGGGGAAGGTGGGTAGAAATTTCATATATTCGAATGTTTCTCCATCTTCGGGATCATCTTAAGAATGGCAGAATAGAAAAAAACCTAATTCAGACAACTGGGGAGTTGGCCATTTCTGACTCAAAGGAAGAAGGTAATTTGCAAGTGAATAAAGATCCTCCTTCACTGAAGGAATCACCTGAAGGGATTCCATCAGCCCCTCCTCCACAGGGACCTAGTCCCTGCTTATCTTATCCGGAGGAGCCCTGCCCCCCTTATCCACAGGCATCAAAGGAAAAGGCTTCTAGGTCTTATCCTCCAGTGAAAGGAGAAGCCATGCTTCCTCTTCAGGCTGTGGGGGTAGGAGAGTTTGGTGTACAGATTGGTTACAAGCCTTTCTCTCTTGGAGAACTCAAGGAAATAAAGAATGATTTGGGCAGTTACACCGACAACCCTGATCAATATGTACAAACTTTTGAGCGACTCCAGTTGGTATATGACCTAGCTTGGAAGGATGTAATGTTACTATTAGATGACACCCTAAATGCCTTAGAAAGAAAGAGGGTGCTGGAAAAAGCTCGTGAGGCTGGAAACAATTATTATGCATCTCAGGGGAAAAGCATCAGAGACAAGGCAAACATCCCCATTGGAGCAGAGGCAATCCCCACAAAGAATCCCAACTGGGACCCACAGGACGAAAGACATGAGTGGGAACGAAATCACTTCATTTACTGTATTCTAGAGGGATTAAGAAGGGCGAAAGTTAAGCCTTTGAACTATAGCCAGCTCACCACTGTCCATCAGGGGGAGAATGAGCCACCAATGACCTTTCTAGAACGCCTCAAGGGGGCAATTGTGAAGTTCACTAATTTAGACCCAGATACAGCGGAGGGTGGAGCGATCCTCAAGGACAAGTTCCTTGTACAGTCTGCCCCAGATATCAGGAGAAAGCTCCAAAAGCTTATGGCAGACCCTGACAAGTCTTCCTTGGACCAGTTGATCCAGGCAGCCAATGCTGTTTACTATAATCGAGACTTAGAGAAGGAAAGGCAGAAGGACAGGCGCCACAGTGAGATGCTGGCCGCTATGAGTGCATCCACCCCAGGGAAAAGGACCATGAGGTGCTGCTACAACTGTGGGAAGCCAGGACATTTCCAGAGGGAGTGCCCTCGAACCACAGGCCAGGAGTCTCCTCCGGGACCATGTCTCGTCTGCAAAGGGGATCATTGGAAATCGTGCTGCCCCCAGCTCCAGAGAGAGCAGGGGTCTGCTAACCAGGACCCCCCAGTGATGGATCCCAGGGACTCCTATCTAGGCTCCCACCATCTGAGTTCATACTGAGGAGCCTCAAGTCTCCCTGATGGTGAGTTCTCAAAAGGTCATTTTCTTGCTGGACACAGGTGCTTGATTCTCTGCCTTGCCCTTCTCTCCTAGACTGAGGTCCGTTCAAAGTAACTGTATGGGACATCTCTGGCCGTGGGCTTGTACTTGGGGATATCTCCACTTCTATCACTCTTTACTTGTTATTCCTCTGACACCTGCCCCTTTGTTAGGGCTGATATTGGTAAGGGTCTTTGTAGCCTCAGTCTTTGCCCTGATGTACAAAGTCATTTTCCCTCCTGGGGTAGATACTGACTCTATGGTCTAAGGTCAACCAGATTCTATAGAACCAACCTGGGATGCTCTGGAGGATTTAAAGCTGCTTTTCAAAAAGGCACCTAACAGATAAGTGTTTCCTATATGCTCCCCCACATCTTGTCACCTGATACTGTTATTGCAACTAACAAAATGGGGCCCTAACTAAGAACGTTATAGAATCAGGCTTATAGAATCAGGCCCATTGTTGAGCAGACTCATCAACTTAAGGTTATCAGACAAAAGCCTAGGTCTAGCACAGTACAGGGAACAGGAGCGGAATTTCACTCCTGGACACAAACTATTCTAAAAAGTTAGCCTATGGACGCTCTTTGCATCTGTGTTGGCTCCTGCTCTACATAGAGCATGCAACTGGCTCCTCAACTGTCTTATGTTTGTTTCCTGATTAGGGGTCTTCAGACTAAGGGGGCCTTGTAAATGCAAACTTGTGTGACAACCAGACCAACTTCTGCCATGGCAACTTGGATGACCTGGACCATCTCTCTGGATCCCACACCTTCAGGGGCCCCTTAACCAAACGTCGTCCCAATTCAGCAGGAAGCAGCCAGAAGACATCGTCGCCCCTTTTTCCCCTACAGAAGTAGGATGTGGGATTTCAAGAGGGGGGACTGAGACCATCCAGGTCCTCTGAGGTCTTGGCCACACCTTCAGGTGGGTGGCACCAGCATTGCCCACCCATTTCTTAACTAATTAAGAGACCACCAATGGGGAACATCTCACCTATAGGTTCCCCGCCCAACAAGGAGGGGTCAAGGAAGTCTTAAAACCCCTAGACCCTTTCTCAAACCTTTGGTGTCTCTCTCTCTCTCCTCTCTCGAGAGCACCCCACCTCCCGGCTTCTCTTCCGGAGGTGCTTCCCCATCCTTCCCTTCCCTGCTCCCTGGTCCCTTCGCAAATAAACTTTTCTGTTTGCAACAGATTCCAGGCTTTTTATTTCTATACTAAGCTGAGGAAAGAACCCACCGGGCATTTCTGGTAACAGATAGGATGTACCCTTCCCAGGCTTAGTGATAAAAATGTGCAGAACCACCCTCCCTGCCTGGAAGGGGTGTATATCCCAGCTTGAGTCCCATGGTAGAGAGCCTGAGTTTGCACTCTGGCAAGCTCGAGTTCTGGGAAGTTATGTGAGGGTGGGACAGAGGTGCCCATGCCTACCTCACTGTTATACCTGGATGAATGTCCTAGCAGGCAAGGTAGAAGCCTAGGATTATCACCATGGGAGCTCAGGTACAAGAAGTCTTCTACACAGAGTAGGTGTTCAACCAACAGTTCCAGTCAAACCAAGGCCTCCAGCTTAAAGCCACCAGTGAGAGAGTGGTGTCCCCTGGGACCCTCCAAAGAGCCTGCCTCTGAGCTGACCACCAGCAGTGGCCTCCCTAGCAGCCACAAGCCAGGAGAGGTTCATACAGCTAGGCTGTTCCTCAGCTCTGCACCCACAAATTGGTAATAGTCATAATACTAAAATATGAGTGTGATTCCAGAAATTCATGGAAAATGGAAGCAACAGAGAGGGGATTGAAAACAATTGAACTTCACAAATAGTATCTCAGAAGATGCATTTTTCACCATCTCTTAAAGAATGTCCTCTTGTTTTCCCATTAGCTCCCTAAAATCTTTGCTAATTTAAGCTGCTAAGTTGTGGAGCCTGTGGGCTTAGCAATGGTTGGTCCCTGGGACTGCATGTCCTCAGGTGATGCAAAGGGCATTGATCGACTAGAATTTTGTAGCTAGGAGTGGACAAAGTCCTGCAGAAATTTATAACACACCATGTAGAAGCCCTGGAACCCCGGGACTGAGAAACAAGCAGTGGGTTGAACAAGCACTAAGAGAGTAGGACTCAGGCCCTCTTGCTGGCTCTGTCAGTAGGCTCTGTCTCCTCAGTCTCATACCTAATCTTCCCTTTGTTGATTGTGTGCCCCTGCTGCAGAGCCACACTCAGTATCACTTGTCAAGGGATGTTCTCTTCTCTTCTCCCCATTGTGCTGCAAATAGCTTTCCCTCATTTCGCCTGATGGAGACTTTTAGCTGGGGGGAGGGAGAGGAAAAGGAGGCAGGCAAAGCCCACTCTATGGCCATAGAGAATTTCTCAAATCCAAGAATGACAGAGATACATCTGAAGGAACTTCTTAGTATAGCTTAGTGCTTGTGCTATGACAGAGGTCATCTCAGAAAGGTGTATGCCAGCACCCCATATCAGAACACTAGGCTATTACAGCCACTTTGGCTGCGACCAAGTCACAGCTAATGCATCTGGGAAAGTAGCAAAAGACAGGCCAAAGGCTGGGTCCCTGCACCCACATGGGAGACCTGGTAGATTTCCTGGCTCCTGGTTTAGTCTGACCAAGTCCTGACTATTGTTGTCACTGGAAATATGAACTGGAGATGGAAGATCTCTCCATCTTGCCCTCCCTCTACCTTTTAAATTTGTTTAACATTTTGTTCAGATTTTCACAGATTTACTTGAGTTCACAGAGAGCTAATGAACTTTTCCCTGATTATAGCAGAATCTCACAAACAGTTTTCAAATTAAGCTTGGACTTGTGACTGACATTTGATATGTCTTGCAAGAATAAGTTGGTTAAAGCTGAGATGCTCCAGGGCTTTTACTGAAACAATGTTGCAGGTTTCCCTACCTTCCTGTGTAGGACTTTGCACTTTCTGTCTGGTGTCTCCATGAAGGATGTCCAGCTGGACCTGCAGTGGGCAGAGGAAGAGCTAGGGGGAACCAAGGGAGAGGAAGAGAAAAGAGAGGCCTTCCTCCTTGTCGCCCCTCCATGGCCTCGGGGCAATCAACTCCCTGGGAAGTCTGGATGTGAGCATTGAGGGAGAGAGATGCAGACAGAGTGATCTTGTATGCATTCACTCATTCCCCAAAAGATTGCAATGGCTGGGCTACCTATAGGCATTTGTTTTATCTGATATGCTGAGGAAGCTCCAGAGTCTCTCCAGGGGCTCAGATCACCATCTATTGTTTTTCCAGGCCACAAGCAGAAAGCTGGATCAGACATACAGCAGTTGGCTCCTGAACTGGGATCCTGTGGAATGCTGCCATCACAGATAGTGTCTTTACTCATTATGCTACAACACTGTTGCCTCAACTCAAGATTTGAAAAGCTAGTTGGGGGCCCAGCATGGTGCCTTGCTCTGCACCTGGCTAAGGCCGTGCCCCAGGGAAGTCTTGCTTTGGACAATCCATTATACTCCGTGAGTAGACACTGGGAGTGTATAGAAGCTCTTTCTCTCTGTGTTTGTCTCCAAAAGGATCCAAATCTTGGTAAGTTGTCATGGTTCCCAGTCCCCACGAAGCAGTGAGAAGCTCTGGAGGAGTTTGTCACCTGTGGACTGTTGTGCTTCTGGGCACACAGCAATTCTATCTTGCCTTTTCTTCAGTCTCTCCTGCTCCTCCAGTTATTAATATTTACTTATAACAAAGTGTGGCAGTGTTTTGTTTGCACCCATATTGTTTGATACCAGCTCTTGCATTCCGTGGTGGGCATCTGGGATGATGTCCACCACCAAGTGGGAATAGATGTTTCTGTCCCTACGCCCAACTCCCATCTTGGGCACAGCCCGAGGCCTGAGACTGGCCCCTTGCCACATTCCCCTCCACCTCCATTGCCCACCACTTTCTCGGCCTCATGAGGACTCTCTCTCAGCTGAGATTGCAGTGCTCTGTCTCCCCAGAAGAGATTTGCAAGGGGGCAGCAGTGCAAAGCCGGCCCCATGCGGTACTTGTGGCTGAAACTGTTACTGCCTTATGTTTTACCTGTGTGGATTCCTCTCTGCTTGCCCGAGATGGTGTTGTGCAAAATTGCAGAGGGACTTGCCTGCACCTCTTGGTCGAAGGGGTCAGTGAGCACTCAGCAAGGCCCCCAGGGAGAAGGCAGCAAGCACAGGCCCAGGATTTGTTCTCCCAGCTGATGGAGACCGTTCTCTTCCTACCATTCTCTTCCTAATTCTGTTACAGCTCATTCTCCCACCTGATTGTGCCTGCCTTCTGGCGCTAGTAATTATATCCCTCAGGTGATTGTACCCACTCACTGAAACATGGACCGTGAAAGCTTATGACTTAAGAACAAACACAAGATTTCCTATACAGGGACGTGTGGGGCTCTGTGATGGAAAGGGAGTGTGAGCCTGGGCTGCCAGAGGTGCCCTTGGCTGAGGAAAAGAAGGCACTACATTCAACCAGGGTCACCTGCTTGCACTCAGTACTCCTGCCCTCAGTGAGTGTTCCTCTGAGCTCCCGGATCACCCCTTTGCTCTTCACAGTGGGTCACAACAGAGAATGAACATGGGTGAACCCACGGAGCGTAATTATCTTGTTTGGCACAAAGGTTGACTTATATCAGAGATAACATCTGGTCCCATCACTAGTTTGAAAGCCCATTGTCCAAAAGAGAGAAGGGCATGGGCCCTGCGCCATGGCCTAGCAGCTAGGGACCTCGGCATGGTTGCACTGGGATCCCATCTGTTGGCCGGTTCTAATCCCAGTGGCCATACTTTCCATCCTTCTTCCTGCTTGTGGCTTGGGAAAGCAGTTGAGGATGGCCCAAATCTTTGGGACCCTGCACCCGTGTGGGAGACCCAGAAGACTTCCTGGCTACCTGCTTCTGATTGGCACAATACCTGCCATTGCACTCACTTGGGGAGTGAATCATCAGTAGGAAGATTTTCATCTCTGTCTCTTCTCCTCTCTGTATATTGGCTTCCAATAAAAAAATGAATATTTTATTTTAAAAAATGATTATATGTATGCATTTGAAAATTGGTAAGGTAGTGTTAGGATCATATGTATATATGTGGTCCTAACACAACCTTACCATTGTATATATATATATACGTGTGTGTGTGTGTATTTATAGATATATATATGAATATAGAGCATCTCAATGTTATATGTAATTGGTATTTTGTGTAGTTTGTATGTGTGTATGTGTTATTCTTAGATTTTGTGTATATATATATATGTATTTGATATGGTTTTGATTCTGTGTATTGCATCAGTAGAGGAAGGTTTGAAAAGTCTCCAGAGGGTGTGCCATACACACATGAGACATAGCATGTGCAAAAGCAAGTGATATTGTATCACACACAGTGCATAGAAGCCCTGAAGAGTTTGCAGTTGTTCTGACTTGTAGTATCAATGTCTTTCTATGAGTGTGCATGCTCAAAGACTTTGTGATCTGGCAAAGACATGGTGAATGGAAATGCATTGTGAGGATTCGTTAGAAGGTGAAGAGATTCCTTCCACAATGAGGCCTAATACAGCATGTGAACTTGTGAGAAGCAGCTTGTTCCCAATGCATGGGGGAGGCTCTGGAAAGATCTGTGTTATTCTCACTCCCATGTCCACACATGAGGATCTCCCACTGCTCTCAAATCTTACTTGGGGCTCCAGAAAGCTCAACAAGCTTTGACTTGTTCCTGGGAATGCATCCCCAATGAATCAATTGTCAGAGACCTGCTCCTAGTGACTGTGTTGAGGAGCATGTTTTGTGTTGGGGTAGTTTGAGGAAATAGTGTTCTTTGTGCCTAATTGCAAGCCTTCTTGGATTTCAGGCTTTGCCCTTATGACCTGGCCTACCATCCTCTGTGGGAAGAATATTTTCAATTAAGTTGATAAAAAGCAGAATGTAAGTGAGATGCAGAAAGGCTCTCTTTTGTTCCTAAGACACACTCACAGCATTACACACATCTCAGGGCTCCCAAGGGGGCCTTTTTTTTTTGTTCGTTTTTTTTTTTTTAATAAAATTTATTTTGCAATTGTTACATAGTAGATTAGGGTAAGATAGTTCAAGGGCTACAGGAAAGTGGATAATAGTTTTCCATATTGTTACGTTCATGTTTAATTGGGTGTATTATGGGAGAAGGCCCACCCAATTTCCCACCCTCCTCAACCCGGATATAAGGCATGCTCTGAGGTTCTTGAACAAGTGGTCCTGATATTGCCACAGTTATGAATCGCTGTCAATCTTGCCACTCCAACCACTATGAGGTCTTTGAAAATCCACATTCACTTGGCCAATGAACAAGAGTAACAAGAATATATATGGAATTGTGCAGATGCATAGGTCTACCCATCCACAGATAATGTATTCATTCTGCATGTATTCATTGTTGCATGTATATGTATATATGTGTTTGATTGTATGCATTTGAGTGTGTGTGGACTGTGTGGGGACTGATTCATGTGTTCAGTGCATGGTCTACCTCTCTGATTTTGCTAAGCTCACAAATTTATTAATGTGTCAGTCCACAGAGGGCAAGATATTACATGAGATGATGAGCATACTCGAGGTCATATAACACACAGTTCTTTGAAGTGCTGAAAGTGTTGCCAGAGCCATGATTGTTCTGAAGCCATAGCTGTTTATGAATATTAATTGTCACAAGGCAAAATCTGCAAATCCTTTGGAGTATAAACCTAGCATGAATGAATCTACATGCCATAGACTTAGAATCTAAAAGAGATTTCTTCCACAGTGAGGTGGATTGAAGCAGCTGATTTTCTGAGCAGGAGCATGCTCCCATTAGGAGGTGAATCACTGTACAGGGACCCGTGCACTGCTTGGCTTCTGTGCCTGTGTGCGCAAGTGTAGATCTCCCACTCACCACTCACATGTGGCTTAGCCTTGTGTAGATATGACCTGCCTTTGGGGCCATATTCTCAATGAGTCTCTGTGCAAAGACTTCCTCACAGTGCCTGTGTCCTGAATAACTGCATTGGGAGGAGAAAATGAAGTGATAGTGATGGGGCTGAATGGCTTTATTAAAAATCTTGTTTACATTTCAGCTTTCACATACACCCTTCCTTACCATCGTCTTCAATATTGTCGCATTCAACCCATTCAGAAACAAAGGAGACTTCATCTGAGCTGCAGGAATGCTCTCCTTCTTTGATTAGACAATCTTCGAGTGCCACACGCATCTCAGGAGTGCCGTTTTGAGTCTTGTGGATGGCTGTGTGAGAAATGACAGCATGTCAATCTTTACCTGTGGCATCAGCTGCGTTTTCTCTACTTCTGAAAATAAATGATCAAACCATTGTTCATCAGGCTCTGACTCTTCTAGACTTCTCTCTAAAAACACCTAACTAATTTAGCATTCCAAGATTATTTTTCATCACATAAAGATCCAATCAAATGTTGGCACATTCCCTGGTAGGAGACTCCAACCACAGTGCATAAAACTATTTCATTTTACGTCCTGAATGCTGGCATGAAGGGTATTTTTACAGATTTTTTTTTTTTTTTTTTTTACTCTATGATATCTTACATTATGTGTGTACAGTGTGTGAGTGTGTTTGTGTGTGTGTGTGTGTGTGTGTGCATGCAAGCCCATGCACTTGTGCATGTGATGTATGTTTAAACTTATGGCACGTGTACTTGTACATTCAGATCTCTAAACAATGTTGAATATGTCAAGATATGTGATAAAGAGAAACCAGAACTAGTATCTTGATGATAACATATTATGCCTCACCATGTGTAGTGCTTTGAAGAGCTGAACATGTTACAGCTGCAGACTCCTGTGTTTCAAGTGACTCCATAACAATATTAATTCCCAAAGCACATACATTTGTTTGCGAATACAATTTCTGTCATTAGACAGCAGAATATCCAAGAGCTCAATAGCTGGCAGGTCAGAGGTTGCTTCTATGTTACCATGCATTTACTGTGGTGGGGGTGGGATGAGATGATAGCAGAAGGTGCATGCATTTAAGTGGCTTAGTGAAAAGGAAAATCATCTTCCACCCTGAGAAGAGAGGTTCAAGATATTTTGTATACAGGAGCTTGTCCCCATTGATTGGATGTGGCTCTGGACAGTTTTCATAAATTTCATCCCTGACCATGACATCACATGAAGATGTCCAATCACTCACATCTGATATACAGCTGAGGAGCTGTGATTTATTCTTGGGACCATATTCCCATTGTTTCTCAGCAAACAGACCTCATTTTAGTTCCTATGCACTGAAGTACTCCATTGTGAACGAAGCATGTTAAGTAGAGACTGATGACAGTGACAAAATTACAATTCTTTTCTACAATAGGGCATGCCATAACATCTCCCTTACCATCCTCTTTGATGATAATGGGTTCAACCCATGCTGGCAAAAAGTAGGCATCTTCGGATGTGACAGAACTCTCTGATTCTTTTGTAAGATGAGTTGGGACCTCCACACAGATCTCGCAAGCATCTTCTTGAGGCTTCTGGAATGCTGTTTGGAATAAAACAACAACAACACAATCTTGAAATGCGGCTTCATCTGAGTGGTCCATGTTTTCAAAGACTAGCACGTGCTGGGCCCAGCGTGAAAATGTAGTGGTTAAGGCCCTCGCCTTGCACAGGCCAGGATCCTATATGGGCACCAGTTCTAACCTCAGCAGCCCTGCTTCTCATCCAGTCCCTGCTTGTTTTCTGGGAAAGCAGATGAGGATGGCCAAAGCCTTGGGTCCCTGCAATCGCATGGGAGACCCAGAAGAGCTCCTGGCTGCTGGCTTCAGATAGGCTCATGTCTAGTATCTTGAAGTCAGTTGGGGAGTGAAACATTGGATGGGAAAATCTCCCTCTCTGTCTCTCCTCCTCTCTGTATATCTGCTTTTCCAATAAAAATGAACAAGTCTTAAAAAAAAAAAAGACTAGCACGTGCTGTCAGTATGTCTTTCTGCATGTGACCATACTTGTGTTGGTATGTTTCAGGAGCAATGGTGTCTTTGCCCTTCCATGAATCTTGATTGTTTCCTATTGTTCCACTGCCATGTAGACTAAGGCAGATGTTCAATCCAAATGATAAAAATTCAAGTGTCTCACAATTCTCACTTATGTATGTGGTTATGTTTAGGCATACATATATACATATGATATATATTCATTTAATATGCCTGTGTTATGCGGTGCCAGCCTATGTGTTTATGTTTGTATGTTACTGTGGATTTAGTAGTATGGCTTCTATATTTGCATGTTCGCTGCTTGAGCACTTCCTAAAACCTGTTGGCAATACATAGACATATTTCCTTCTCATGCTGTTCTTTTTAGGGCTTGACACATAGCAAATTGAAAACTATCAGGCCCATGTGTGTCTATGAAAGTCAATTTTCAAAAGATCAATGTGCAATTCCTCACAAGGTTTGTAGGGACATTGTGAATGAAGTT
>NW_024466371.1:0-1940 GCF_017591425.1 Ochotona curzoniae | reverse complement strand
TGGCCAGACCTTCCCCGAGTTAAGCCATGGTGTCTCTCACTACCCCAGTGTGGACTGCATAAAAGCAACACTCTTCCCCCAAGGCAACACCAAGTCAACCTTGCTTTAGGAATAAGAGAATCATTCTGTAGGACAATCTCAGATATAGAGGAGAGAGACTTCTCTAAATGGCTAAATTTATGTACTCCAGATCTTCCTGAATTGCTGCTCCTAAGCAGTTGATCTCTCTGGTCTGGGTGATTAAGGATGCAACCCTTGTAGCCAAGCCCACCATTGCCAGAAATAACAGGGCAGTTATGATCAAGAGAGTTATAAGCTTTCTCTCTGTCTCTCTCTTTTTATGATATATATATATATTATTGCATTTCATTTTTTAATATTATTTTTAAATTTTCATTAGCATTGTATTATGTGATACAGTTTTATAGGCACTGGGATTCACCCACCCCTCCCGCATCCCTTCCCCCATAGTGGATTCCTCCACCTTGCTGCATAACCACAGTTCAAGTTCAGTTGACATTCCTTCATTGCAAGCATATACCTAGCATAAAGTCCAGCATCTTATTGTCCAGATAAGTTCAGTGGCTTCTTGGGGAGACCTTCTCTGGTCTGAAGGTAGAGCTAACAGAGTAAAGTTCCGGTCAGTTAAAAGCCCCAACAAAACATCAACATCAATATACAATGTTATGGAATTAATTGACATAGTATGGAGTAAACAATATGTTAAAAATAATGCCAGTTCAATTCTTCAAAACACCTGGGTTGAGACAGTATCAATGACAGGTTCAAAAAGTAACAAACAACCGAACAACCAAACCAAAATTACAGGTTAAATCAAGGCAAGCATGTGGTATCTAACCTTTTGGGATTCACTCATTTCCCTTAATATTATAGTTTCCAGTTGGGCCCATTTAGCCACAAAGAACTGCATTTTGTTTTTTTTAATAACTGAGTGGTATTCCATGGAGTAGATGAACCAAAGCTTTCTTAGCCAATCTTCTGCTGATGGGCATTTCGGTTGCTTCCATGCTTTTGCAATTACTGATTGTGCTGCTATGAACATAGGGTGCATGTTGGTTTGTCGTGGAAACAAGTGTTTTGGATGTATTCCTAGGAGTGCTATTGCTGGGTCATATGGTATGCAGATTTTGAGTTGTTTGAGTGTTCTCCAGACTGATTTCCATAAATGTTGTACCAACCTGCAGCTCCACCAGCAGTGGAGTAGGGTTCCCTTTTCCCCACATCCTCGCCAACAAGTGTTGTGGGTGTTCTTTTTTATGTGGGCCAATCTTACTGGTGTTAGGTGGTACCTCATCGATGTCTTAATTTGGATTTCCCTTATTGCCAGGGATCTGGAGCATTTTTTCATATGTTTGTTTGCCATTTGGGCTTGTTCCTTTGTGAAATGTTTGCCCATTTCCCGGGTCCCATTTCTTGAGTGGCTTGTTTGTTTTGGTGTTTTGGTTGTTTTGGAGTTCTTTGTAAATCCTGGAGATTAGCCCCCTATCACCTATGCAGTGTGCAAAGATCTTCTCCCATTCTGTGGGTTGCTTTTTTACTTTGCTGATTATTTCCCTTGTTCGTTTAATAGCATATTTTTCAACTTCCAAGAGTGTCTATATTTCCTGGGGAGTTTTGAGTTGTTGATTTCCAATTTCATCCCATGGGTGTCTGAGAGGTTACATGGTATGAGTCTAATATTTTGGAAGTTGTTTAGATTCGCTTTGTGTCCTATCATGTGGTCGATTCTGGAGAAGGTGCCATGCACCCTTGAGAAGAAAGTATAGTCTGTGGCCTTAGGATAAAAAGTCCTATCTATGTCTACTGAGTCCAGTTTTTCTATCATTTGTGTGAGCTCTGTTGTTTCTTTGTTGAGTTCTTGTTTCATAGTCCAGTCCATTGATGTTAAAGGTGTGTTGAGATCACCTACAAGAATTGTG
>NW_024466370.1:0-2500 GCF_017591425.1 Ochotona curzoniae | reverse complement strand
AGCAACTGCGTACACAGGATGAGCTGTTCCTGGGTTTGCCTGAGCTCCAGAGGCTGCTCCCTTCTTGGTGAGTACACTGAGAAGGGAAATCTAGATTAGATCAGGCTCTGTCTGCCGTCAACATGGTGTGGTAGATGGGATTGGGGAGGTAGCAACCTTGGGTTCTGGCTGCTAAAAATTCCAGCAGTAAGCAAAAGTTAAAAAAAAAAATTAAAATGCACCAGGGGCTCAATTCGTCAAGTTAAATTCCAGAACTACCTGGAGAGTACATAATCCTGGAGTGGCCCAGTAAGGAGATTGTGGGCACCTGCCTCATGGGTTACAATACACATTCAAGAGCAGGAAAACCAGGACAAGGACAGGGGTAACTGGAATAAAGGCTCATTGCAATATGTGTGTGGGCTGGATAGTAGGGTTGGTTAGGTTGAAACAGGTTTCAACACACCTGAATGGCCAGAAACAAGCAGAGAGGGCCCATGCAGGTGGCCCTGGGTCAAACCCTGTGCTGAGTCACAACACACTGTGGGATGAAGTCATGAAGGAAATGGCACCAGAGGTCTATCTTGCAAGCACCAGCAGAGTAAGGGTGTCAAGTCTCCACGTTCAGTCATTCACAGAGGCAGCAAAGGTGAGGGCCATAGAGAAGAATCAGAGGAAAGTGCCCACAGAGAAGCTGGACCCAACTTTTAAGATCATAGCACTGATGTGCAAGTGCTGGGGGAATGGGGTTAGGAAGGGAGGAAGGGAAACAGCAGAGGTGCTGGAAGACTAACCCTCATCCTGGGGTAAGGGTGGTTGGAAGCAGAATACTCCCATGGAAAAACACTACCCCTACATTGGCCCTGGGACAGTATTGAGGTAGGCATGGGAAATGCATGGTGGTGCGTGTAGGGCAAGAGGAACTGGCCCTGGAGCTGTAGGCAGGAAGGTGGCCTGATGCATACACCATGTCACTGGCCATGCCTGCATGGTCCTGGAACATCAGGCAAGGTGGTGGGAAGACCAGAGGTACTGAGACCCAGCAGTGGCCCAGGTGTGAAGCAGATATAGTGTGGGTTGGGGGCTGGTGGAGCACTCTTGGAAGTGGTCTGGCCCTAAAGCAGTGGACTGAGAATCAGCTAAGCCTGCCTGGCATGTAGAAGGGATGTTCTGGGTGGGTGGCTTGGGGGGTTTATTGGTGTCCTCTCCTTTTAGCAATGGACGAGGTGGACATGTTAGATAGCAGATCCACAATGGAAACAGTAGGTGGTCCAGAGCCTGAGCACCTGATCCTGGGGCAGCCAGCAGGGAGGAAGGGCTGACTGGGTAGATGTTGAGGGGTGCCAGGCTTGAGCCCCTAAAGGTGCATGAGACAGCATTGAGTGCTGGAGGGACATGGCTGGCTCATCATGCCTGGCCTCTGAATGGATGGGAGGCAGGTTGGGGCCTGGTGTTGCCCTCCAACCTGGCTTTGTTCTACAACAGCAAAAAGGCCAGCAGGGTTGTTTTGCTGTGTGTGCGGGAGGCTGAAAGAGCCAGTATGGCCTTGGAGCAGGTGGCTGGGTTCAGGCAGTATGTTGCCAGGGGGTGCCTGGCGCTAGATGGACTTCAAGGGAGCTTGCTCTGTGCACTGGCCAGAGTGCTAGAGGCACTGTGGTTGCAGGACAAGCAGAGCTCCTCCTGGAATTGCAGGCAGAGCATGGTACCTGTAGCATGCAGTGCTTCTATGCTAGCTGAGCCAAACTTTTCTGGCACTTGAGCAGTGGGCATGGTCGTAACGCTGGCAGCCAGAAGCACAGGGTGCAAAGAGGGCAGTAGCAGAGCTTTCCTGGTTCAAAAGCAGCTGGTGGGTCAGGAGTTATTGCAGAGAGCCAGTTGAAGCCTGAATCATCCTGGCACTGGAGTTGAGGAGGTCAGGTGTGACAGGCATGTGTGAGTTTGAAGGATTTTGACTAAACATTTCAAATTCTATAGGGTCTCTCAAGCACACACAAGGATGTGCCTTGTCCCGTCTGACCTGTCAGAGCCAAGGCTGGTCAGCAGAGTGGGAATATTGTGGGGCATGCTACTCTGAACAAGCTGGTTTCTCCCTGGAGGGGAAGGCAGAGCAGGTGGAGCATCTGGAGTAGCCCAAGTGTGTGTGTGACAGTCAGGCTAGTAGTGTAGGTTTGCCAGGCCATAAAACCTGTGCTTGCAGCAGCAGCCAAGGCATAAATGCTAAATGTGCTATGGGTCCAGGGACAGTGAGCCTAGCCCTGAGGAGCAAGATGGAAGGCAGAGGTGGCAGGATCCCTGGCAGAGCCCACCTAGACCTGACTGTCTCCTACAGTACTATAGCCCACCCATTGTCCACCCATTGCAAACATGGCAGCCTCCTGTGGCTGTCCAACTCACCTGGTCCCTATGACTATATAACACCTTTTCCATAAAACCCAATTAACCCTCTTGTCACAAACACTCTCTGAAGGAAGGGAGAGATGAGCCAGGCTGGTTTATGTAAACTTTGATGTTTAGCAAACAT